>NC_135835.1:26232500-26527500 GCF_029677425.1 Wolffia australiana | reverse complement strand
GAGAGTGATTCAGATCGAAGGATAGAGGGAGCGATAAAGTAGAAATAGAGGAAGCGTCCGAACAAGAACAGAAGGAAAACACTTTGTCTGGGGCGAAAGACAGTGCAAATTATTGTATGAAATGAGCAACTCGTGGGAGAAAGTTGACGGGGGAGAAAGTCGGGGGAGAATCTTTGTCTAGAAAGAGTTGTTCAGAAGATTTGATTGAACGAAAAAAGGCCAAATTCTGAGTTTAAAAGAGTTTGTACGGCGTGCGGTCACCTTTGGAACTTTCCAACTCTAACTATCCAAAAGAAGAAATCGGGAGACAGCTTTTTGAATTGAATGAGGAGCAAATCATTAGAAGAAAAGTACGATAACGAACGTCTCAGAGAGATGATCACAGTTATGTTGGTGAAGAAGGATGACCGTCGGATCTACCTCGGGGGGAAGAATAGCATCGACGTGGACCCCGGGGATGCCGTCCTTATCCTTACTCCTGGCGGCGGTGGCTGGGGGTCTCCTGTTTCTTCTTGACCATCCATCTTCTTCTTGTTATTTTGTGTTTGCGTTTATAATTTTTTAATATGGGAAAGTTTTCAATGTTGGGGACTTTATGAGTTGTTTGCTTGTTATTATTGTTATTTTGATCTTACTTGCATTTGGTTTTTCTAAATAAGGAAAAATAAAAAATGTTTAGGGCTTTATGAGTTTTTTGCTTATTATGATTATTATTTTGATCCGATTTGCATTTTGTATATGCATTTTATTTTATTAAATAAGGGAGAGTTATAAGTGTTCGGAACTTTATGAGTTGTTTGCTGATTATGATTTTTATTTTGATCTTATTTGCATTGTGTTTTTCTAAATAAGCGAAAATAATACATGTTTAGGGCTTTATGAGTTGTTTCCTTGTTATGATTCATTACTTTGATGTTATTTGTGTTATCACTATTACTTTGATCTTATTTGTATTTCGTCTATGTAGTTCTTTTTTTTTAATAAGGGAAAGTTATAAGTGTTGATGACTTTGAGTTTTTTTATTTTTATAATTGCTATTTTAATCTTATTTGCATTTTGTTTTCTTAAATAAGGGAAAATAAAAAAAATTTAGGGCTTTATGAGTTTTTTGCTTATTATGATTATTATTTTGATCCGATTTGCATTTTGTATATGCATTTTATTTTATTAAATAAGGGAGAGTTATAAGTGTTCGGAACTTATGAGTTGTTTGCTGGTTATGATTGTTATTTTGATCTTATTTGCATTGTGTTTTTCTAAATAAGCGAAAATATTACATGTTTAGGGCTTTGTGAGTTGTATCATTGTTATGTATTATTTTTATCTTAAGTGCATTTCGTCTATGCATTTTATTTTTTTAATAAGGGGAAGTTATAAATGTTGGGGACTTTATGAGTTGTTTGCTTGTTATGATTGTTATTTTAATCTTATTTACATTTTTTTTTTCTAAATAAGGGAAAACAAGAAATGTTAAGGGCTTTATGAGTTGTTTCCTTATTATTATTATTTCGATTTTATTTATTTCGTCTGTGTATTTTATTTTTTTAATAAGGGGAAGTTACAAATACTGGGGACTTCATGAGTTGTTTCTTGTTATTTTTGTTATTTTAATCTTATTTACATTTTATATTTCTAAATAAGGGAAAATAAGAAATGTTAAGAGCTTTATGAGTTGTATCCTTGTTATTATTATTCTTTTGATCTTAATTGTTTTTCGTTTATGCATTTTATTTTTTTAATTAGGGGAAGTTACAAATGTTGGGAACATTATGAGTTGTTTGCTTGTTATTATTGTTATTTGATCTTATTTGCATTTGGTTTTTTCTAAATAAGGAAAAACAAGAAATGTTAAGGGCTTTATAAATTGTTTCCTTGTTATGATTATTATGTTGATCTTATTTGCCTTTCGTCTATGTATTTTATTTTTTTAATAAGGGGAAGTTACAACTGTTGGGGACTTCATGAGTTGTCTGCTGGTTATGATTGTTATTTAATCTTATTTACATTTTATGTTTCTAAATAAGGGAAAATAAGAAATATTATAAGCTTTATGAGTTGTATCCTTGTTATGATTATTATTTTGATCTTAATTGCATTTCGTTTATGCATTTTATTATTTTAATTAGGGGAAGTTACAAATGTTGGGGACTTTATGAGTTATTTGCTTGTTATTATTGTTATTTTGATCATATTTGCATTTGGTTTTTCTAAATAAGGAAAAACAAGAAATGTTAAGGGCTTTATGAATTACTTCCTTGTTATGATTATTATTTTGATCTTTTTTGCATTTCGTCTATGCATTTTATTTTTCTTAATGAGGGGAAATTACATATGTTGAGGACTTTATGAGTTGTCTGCTGGTTATGATTGTTATTTGATCTTATTTGCATTGTGTTTTTCTTAATAAGGGAAAATAAGAAATCTTAAGAGCGTTATGAGTTGTATCCTTGATATGATTATTATTTTGATCTTAATTGCATTTCGTCTATGCATTTTATTTTTATATAAGGGGAAGTTACAAATGTTGGGGATTTTATGAGTTCTTTGTTTGTTGTGATTCTTTTTTTTATCTTATTTGCATTTTGATTTTCTAAATAAGGGAAAATAAGAAATGTTTTGGGCTTTATGGGTTTGTTGCTTGTTATGATTATTATCGTGATCCGGTTAGGATGTTGTCGATGCATTTTCTTTTAATAATGGAAAGTTATATGTGTTGGGGACTTCATGAGTTATTTGCTTGTTTCTATTGTTATTTTGTTCTTATTTGGATTGTGTTTTTCGAAATAAGAGAAAATAAGAAATTTTTAGGGCTTTATGAGTTTTTTGCTTATTATGATTATTATTTTGATCTTTTTTGCATTCCTCTATGCATTTTGTTTTTTTTAATAAGGGGAATTTACAAATGTTGGGGATTTTATGAGTTGTTTGCTTGTTATGATTGTTATTTTTATCTTTTTTGCATAAGAGAAAATAAGAAATGTTAAGGGCTTAATAAGTTGTTTCCTTATTAGGATTATTATTTTGATCTTACTTGCATTTCTTCAATGCATTTTTTTAATAACAGGAAGTTACAAATGTTGGGGACTTTATGAGTTGTTTGCTTGTTAAGACTGGAGATTTTGTTCTTATTTGGATTTCATTTTTCTAAATAAGAGAAAATAAGAAAATTTAAGGGCTTTATGAGTTGTTTCCTCGTTATGATTATTATTTTGATCTTATTTGCATTCCGTCTATGTATTTTGTTTTTTTAATAAGGGGAAGTTAGAAATGTTGTTGACTTTATGAGTCGTTTGCTTTTTGTTGTCAGCAGATGTCCACCTTTCTCTTTTCTTTATGTCCTTAAAGCCATGTATTTCTGTTATTAGATATCTACCCTTATAATTTGGATCCCTCATATCAGGTCCACGAGACCCGATAGGTTATGATGTAAAACCTAATGAATCATTATGGCTGGTTGAATCTCGTTTTTCCTCCTGCGGCTCGGTTTGGACTAGTGGGTACGAAGCTTTTCCATTGCTTCTCTCCAAGATCAGCTGAAAGTTGACATGGTATCAGAGCGTCTTCATGTAAAGGAACACTAGAAGCCCTGTGCAGTCTAATCCTGATCCGGATCACCGTTCTCTTCTCTTCTCCTACCCTGTCTGAGGTGTGACAGAGTAGGGTTTCCAAGGAAGGAACAGGGTGATCTATGGCTGACCATGAAGATCAAGCTAGTTATGGGATGACACAAGGAGTAGGCAAAATCTATAATTGGTTCAAGTGTATGACCGTTCAACCCAGATCATATTTCATGGAGTTTCAGAGCAGCTAAGATATGATGGCCTCAACACATTGCATTGGGGTCAATATATTGAGCTTATTCTAGAAGGTATGGATCTCTCAAAACATCTATTTGTTTCCCTGAATCATACAGATACGTGATACAAAGTTTGGAAACGAGAAGATGCCTTAATCCATGCATGGATCCTGCGAAGTATGGCTGGACAAGAGTACAAGAATTTTCTACATCTGAAGACAGCTAAAGATATATGGGATTATGCACATAAGGGAAGCTCAAAGGGCATAGACTGGAGAATTTATCGCTTGGTGACTAGGGCAGCTAACCTGGTCCAAGGCGAGAGGAATGTGACATTATATGTGAATGAATTGCAAACTATATGGAGAGAGATAGACCATCATCACCCTATAAGGAATCCAAAATCTGAAGAGTGGGCATAGGTATTGAAGGACAGACTATATAAATTTCTTATGGTATGAATGTCGAGTATGAGGCTGTAAGAAGCCAGATTCTGAACCGCGAGAAGGTTCTAGATGTGGAGGAAGCTATTCGACTAGTTCAAGAAGAAAAAGAGAGGTTTGGAGTGGCTTCAGAGCCACTTGCAGGAGATAGTGGCACAAGTCTTATGTCCAAGACAATACTACATAAGCTTTTGTCAACTCAGAATAATCAGAAGAATCAAAAGTTCCCATCAAAGGATGGACTATTCTGCAAGAACTGTAAAAGGAGGAATCACAATATTGATCAATGTTGGAAACTCCATGGACGCCCATCTTGCACAAGTCAAGCAAATACTACTGCTGCCCAACAAGAAATCAAGGATTCTTTTGAAGAACCACACCTTGAAGAAAGAAAGCCTTCTCAAGCTACTCCAGGAGGCGAAATAAGTATTCTGAGAGAAGAAATGGAAAAGTTGAAGAATATGTTCGGCTCTACTTCTATGGTGAAATCAGGTGAACATTTAATTTCAACTGCATTCTACTCGGCTCCCTTGAAGTTGGACTTGGCGGTCAACTCAGGGGAAACATACCATATGATCCCAATTTGACCTATCTTCACCACATATTCTCCATGCCGAACTCCAAGGATGGTGATCACCGCTGGTGAAGAGATACTTCCAATGACTGGAATGGGAACTATCTTCATTAATCACAAGGGGCTGTTTAAAGAGGTATTGCATGTATCGGGCCTGAGAGCACAACTTATTTCTCCACAACGACTAGTGATAGATATTAAGTGTGTTCTGGTCTTAAACTCCGATGAGTGTTTTTTATTTGACAAGGTACTCAACCGAAGCATTGGATCTATTAAAATGAAGAACGGCCTTATTCAAGTGGAGGAGAAACCTGGAGATGCTTTGATGGTGGGGAGCCCCAAGCCTACGCCAAGAGGGGACCAGGGTGTAGAACCAGATAAGTTGAAAGAGCTAAAGATTTTGCATTCCAGAACTGGACACCCATTTTTGATGTTTTGGGAAAAATGTTCTCTTTTTATGTTAAAAACAGTGCTCTATTAAACTTATTTTGTGATGCATGTCAATTTGGAAAACACAATCAAGCCTCATTCTTAGGCAATAGTGAAAGAATATATCTTCCATTTGATATGATTCACATTGATATTTGGGGACCATGCAAAACCCCATCTATTACTGGGAAAAGCTGGTTCATTGTGCTTGTTGATGATTGCACTAGAATGACATGGGTACATTTGTTCAAATATAAATCTGAAGTATCAAAAATCATTCCAGACTTCTGTACGATGATTAAAAATCAGTTCTTTGTCACCATCAAAAAGTTTTGATCTGACAATGTAAAGATTAATTCAACAACTCCTTGACAATTTTCTTTGGTGATCATGGTATTATCCATGAGTCCTCTTGTGTTAATACTCCCCAGATAAATGGAGTTGCAGAAAGAAAAATTGGACATCTGATTGCTACCACCAGGACATTACTCTTCCAAGGCCAGGTTCCCAGCCAATTCTGGGGAGATGCTCTTTAACTGATGTATATTTGATTAACAGGATTCCATCCAAGTAGCTACATTATCATAGTCCACTAGAGTTGATGTCAAGGCACTTTCCAAAGGCAACAATACACTCTCCTATTCCCCTAAGAGTATTTGGTCGTATGGTTTTTGCTCATGCTCACAATCCTGGTAGCAAGCTCATGCCTAAATCAATCAAGTATCTCCACAACGACTAGTGATAATAAAGATATACCGAGAAGTGTAGAAGAAGCTATGAGGATATCAAAATGGAGAGAGGCAATGGAATCAGAAATGGAAGTGTTACTCTCCTACTCAAAAGGGTTACAAATGTTACAGCCCAACCTTGAGGAAGTTTTTTATCTCAGCAGATGTGAGGTTTAATGAAGATGAAATGTATTACAGCTCATCAAGCAACACTAATGCATAGAGGCCTATCCTAGATTCCACTAAGGCAAGAGGTGGGGAAGAACAAGATAATGGTACTACACTTGTATTAATCAAGGAGAGTCACCATCCTTCAGGAGAAGGATCTAGTCCTATTATTCTTGAAGACAATGATGCAAGGCGTCCGTTCACATATGTTCCAGAACTAGAAGCAGAAAACTCTGCCATCGATGAAGAGAGACCAATTGAAGAAGATCTAATTGATGACGACCTGCAATGGCCGATTGCCTTTAGAAAAGGGAAGTGAACATGTACTCAACCTGAAAGGTATCCACTATCACATGTGGTTAATTATGAAAAAATCTCTCCACATTCCGTGCACTCCTTACCAATATTGATAATAAAGATATACCGAGAAGTGTAGAAGAAGCTATGAGGATATCAAAATGGAGAGAGGCAGTGGAATCAGAAATGGAAGTGTTACTTAAAAACAACACATAGGAGGTGGTACTAGTGCAAGGAAATTGGAAAGTAGTCAGCTGCAGGTGGGTACATACAATCAAGTATAAGTCAGACGGTTCAATTGAACATTATAAGGCCAGACTTGTGGCCAAAGGATATACCCAATCCTATGGAATAGATTATAAAGAGACATTTGCTCTGGTGTCAAAGATGAACACTGTGTGAATCCTGATAGCAATAGCTGCGAAGTTGGGATGGCAGATGCATTAGTACGATGTTAAAAATACCTTTCTTCATGGTGACTTGGATGAAGAGGTATATATGGACTTACCCCATGGGTATAATACTGAACATAGGGGGAAAAAGGTGTCAATTTAAGAAAGCCCTTTATGGGTTGAAAAAGTCACCCAGGACATGGTTTGGATGATTTTTCCTATCTATGAAAGAAA
Source organism: Wolffia australiana (assembly GCF_029677425.1). Taxonomy (NCBI): domain Eukaryota; kingdom Viridiplantae; phylum Streptophyta; class Magnoliopsida; order Alismatales; family Araceae; genus Wolffia; species Wolffia australiana. The sequence goes on along the minus strand of NC_135835.1, from coordinate 26,520,439 downwards.
TATGATATAGACAAAGTAATTGGGATCATACTTTGTTCATCAAACATTCCCCTCATAGAGGGGTTGTAGTTCTCTTGGTATATGTTGATTATATTATAATCTCAGGATACAACTATGAAGAAATTCAACATCTAAGGAATCAATTGGACAAGCTGTTTGATATTAAGTCCCTGGATTTTCTACGGTATTTCCTGGGAATTGAAATTGCTTATTCTGACAAAGGGGTCTTCATTTCTTAGAGGAAGTATACAATTGATCTTCTTCATGAGGTACGGATGACTGATTGTAAACCAGCGTCCACCCCATTGACCCTAATAGCAAGCTTGGTGTATGTGAAGATGATACACATGTCAACAAAGATCAGTACCAACAATTGGTTGGTAAGTTGATATACTTGAGCCACACAGGACCAGATATAGCATTTGTAGTAGGGACTCTAAGTCAATTTATGCACAATCCAAAAGAACCTCATCTGAATGCAACACACAGAGTTTTGTCATATTTGAAAGGTACAGCTGGACAAGGCCTCCTTTATCAAAGAGAGGGAGATACTTTACTAGAGATGTACACATATGCAGATTATGGAGGATCAATTCTCGATAGGAAGTCGACATTGGGTTATTGTTCACTCATTGGAGGAAGCTTGACTACATGGTGAAGTAAGAAGCAAGATGTAGTTTCAGGATCGAGCTCTGAAGCTGAAATCAGATCATTAGCTCAAGGAATCTGTGAAGCACTGTGGAACTTACTCAAGTGTATATCATGAGTCAGGTCGTCTCCATAGGGACTGGCCTTTAAGTGTATATTCAACAAATAAGTTATTATTTATTAAGATATAGTAGTAATACTAAAGATAAGAAGAAGAATTAAGAAATTAGTAAGCAGAGAAAAATACTAGTTTAATAAGATAATTAGAGAAGAGAAAATATCTAAGATTACATATATGTACTAAAGATACTAATAATAATAAAGAATTGAAGAGTTTAGATATTATATTTAAGAATGATTATAAGATAGATAAGAGTTTAATAAGAATGAGTAGTTTAATATGAGTAAAGACTAAGAATAAGTAGAAGAAACTAGATAAATAAAGTAAGAGAGAATGAAAGGGTTAGAGTAGTATTTATATATACTAAGAAGATATGTGAAGAGAGAGTATAAAGTAATTATTTAACTATAATATACTAAGTATAAGTATAGAGACATGTTAAGATGGAATAAAAGGATTACTAGAGGCAATGAGGGAGTATACATGTATATAATCACCTATAGTTGAGCAGAATACCTTATATAGTCATAATATTTACTATATAGATAGTATATCTAACATAATAAGTCTTTAAATTATTCTTATAGTCGAAAATAGGGAGTAAAGGGACAGTTCTGCTGAACGTCCTTAAGGTGTTCGACAGAATGCCCAATAGAATATTGAAATAGGATAGATTTATCTTTTCATATGTTTTATATTTTTTATAGAGTTTATATAGTCGATTTTGATATTCAATGGGTCGATTTAGTCGAACACCAGAGAGTTGTTCGACCCAATGCCCGATAAAAGATCGAGATGTAAGAGATGTATAATATACTTAGTTATATAATATTTTATAGTGTTGTAGAGGAAATCGAAGATGAGGGGGTATTTTGTCGAATGCCCGCGAGGTGTTCGACAAAATGCCCAATAGAAGTCAAACAAGAGGTATGTATTTATATTTTCAAATTTTTTAAAGTTTAGATAGTGGAACGGGTAAATCAAGCAAATAATCGTCGAACACGTGAAGTGTTCGATGAAATTCCACAAAGAGTTCACGGTGAGATTTTTTATCAAAAACTCGAATCTAACTAGATATAACTAAACCTAATACATCCAAAGTGTGAATTCAAACGTAGAGCTTCATCAACGTACCTGAATTGCCCTGATTCAAAAAGAAGGGGTGGCGGCACCGATCGCCACCTTTGAGCTTCAGTTTAGGGGTCCCCTTTCTCTTCTCCTCCGTCCGGGTGCGCATCCAGGTGTGTTGTGACTGCTCCTAGTGCCTCCCAGAGCTTCTCGAACTGGTAGGAGGCTGTCACAATCCTCCTGTCGCTCTCCCCGCCACTGGACGGGTCTCTCGCTGCTATCAGATATCAGTCGAAAGATGGATGAATTGGGGCCTTCGGGGCCCCTTTAACGGCTTGGAAGGGATCCCTTACGTCGTACGATGGAGGGGGATGCCCCTGGGAATCCTCCCGGGCCGTTGGATCACGGCTTGTCCCCCCTCGCCAGCCGAAACATCCTCTGGCCGGCGGCGTCGATGGCTGGGGGTGAAGATGGATGGGATTGCCCCCCCCCCCCATCAATTTTCAACGGTTGAGATTAAAATATTTTAAAATCATTCTAACTGGAGATCTAACCATCAGATTGGGCCCAAATTTTGAGGGCAGGTTAGTCTTTTCACCCTCTTCAATTTATACGGTTGGATCATAAAACAAACATCTAGAAGGAAGGAAACAATCACCAAGGAAGTTCTCCCCAACCTTGTCGGCCAGGAAGGATACAACAGCTTCTTCTGGGGTCAAATTTTCTTGATTCTTGAATTTATATTTTAAGTTTCTTCTTCGCCTTTGAATTCTTTCTTGAATGTTTTCCAAATATAGATGCCCTTGGAGGTTTGTGAATGATGACGAGCATAGAAATTTGATTCTAGTTCAAGATCAAAATACAAAAACATCATCCTATTCTATTTTGCATCTCATATGTTCTCTTAGATTCGTACATCCAAGTCAAATTCCACCTAAAACTCATTTTCCCCTACTTTTCTCTACTTTATCTCTATATTTGGAAATTAATTGTGTTAAAATTCAATTTCATATCTACTCTATCTACCCTTAAAATTTCACAGGAAAATTCATCCATCTTGATCTTGAATTTTAATTTCTATTATTTCTCTCAAAATTTCTCAAACAAATACCATAAAAAATTCATACAATCTTATTGTTGCAGCAGTTTGGTTTTGGTTTTAACCCAGTCGATAGGTTAAGTTTCTAGCACATGGGGTGCCAAGCTATAACTCGTGTTCTAGAAGATATTGAACACTCTTTTAACTCTCTTATGGAACCCTTTCGGTCATCGGTTACCATGGATGTATAATCCTTCATCTGTGTGAGATTCCCATATGACTTAAGGTATGGCTAATCATCGAACCCTAGTCTTTCATTTGGTTATTATTGATGCATAACAATGATTTGGGTGTATCATCTTTCTTGAGTCAATATCCTCTAATACCAAAGGCAGATGATCTTGTCTTGACTACACAATCATCTTTGTAGACTTCTTTGTATATCCGAGGTAAAAACTTGTTTGAATCTCATGATTAGAGACTTTTAAGTCATACTCAAAACCTATTTGTCTATCCATGTGATGTCCTTGTTGTCTCATGTCAACGGATCATTTATACAAATATGACATGAATCATTATGATTAACGTTTAGGTATAATACCATTCAGGGATTCACACGTATCAATTTAGTGAAATCTTTCTCCAAAGAGCACCCACCATCTGTCCTTAGTGTCTCCACACTAATGGCCATTGGATCAACCATATTTAATGTATAAGTATGACCAGATAGTGTTATTCTATCAAGATAATTTGATGCCCATCTCGATAATATGTTGAATAGAAATGTTTAGAATAGATGTTTTAATTCTAGTGATCACTATATTATGATCTCATCATAATCCGCTAAGTCACTGCATGTATTCATGGACTTAATGATAAACTTCACACTCAAATAATAATGAACTAATATTTTATTCAATGAACTTAATTAAGACATGGTGGTATGATTTGGCTTGACGGCCGCATTTTATCCCTCACCCCTTATATGATGAATATGGTCAATTGTGTAGCCATTATTGTAGAGGGACTAAGCACAAATAGTGACTTATCTTTAGGGAACAAGCTCGTAAAGTTGATCTGCATGAATCCCTGAGTGATATTATACCTAACATTGATCACGTTGATTCATGTCACAATTGTGTAACTAGTCACTAGACTTGATATACCACAAACATCTCGTTGATGAATGATTGTGTCTTGACTATGACCTAGGAGTTTCAAGCCATGAAATTACAAATTTTCCAAGAATAAATGTAGCAAAAATTACATAAAGGTGATTGTGTAGTCAAGATGACATCTGCTCCCAATCAATTTTATACATGTATTCTAAATATTCCTATTCACTGGATATTTGGAAATAATAGCACAATTTTATCATAATATATAACAAGTACGACTGATATTGTGCCCATTAGCATAGAGACACTAAGGAAAGAGGGTGGGTGCTCTTTAGAGATCTGAATTGGTCAATATGAAATGAAGATTATCATATAAGTGGCCTATTTACTTAAGACACCATGGACATCTTGTGGATGGACAACTATGTTTTGGCTCAAAATTACAAGTCATAAATCATGGGATTCAAATAAGTATTAGCTTTGATATAGAAAGAAGTATACAAAAGCGATTGAGTGGTTAAGATAGGACAGTTCGTGCTTTATATATAAGGAGATTGACTCAAGTAAGAAGATCAATTAAATCCCAAGCCAAGGTAGTGGTGATATTAGAGAAGACAATCTCCAAGATCCCTATTACCCATTAGTAATAATTGAATGATGGATTAAGATTTGAAGGTTAAACACACCATAAATCATTGGGAGTATCACGCAGATGACGGATCTTAAAAGCGATTGAGTGGTTAAGAAAACAAATATGCTACTCAATGATGTTAAATTTTCATGAGAGAGTTCAATCACTACTTTGTATCAAGGTGTCGCTTGGTACCCCTAGGACTATAAAATAAACCTATTGATTGGTTTACATCAATCTTTGATTAATTAATATATATTTATCTACATAATAAATAAGATTGGCAAATAAATCTTATTGGGCCACTAAATTGGTACATGGACCTAGATGGCCACACACATAAGATCTATGGACATTAGTGGATACACTTAAGTATTAAGGATTTTTTTAAAAAGTTCAAAAATAAGTATAAATAGGGGGGCCACAAATTTTAGGTGCCCATGCCAGCTAAACCAGCCCCCCCTTTATTTTCTTCATTTATTCTCAACCCACTACGTCAACTTGTGAGACTTAATGTTCAGGAGATATATAGTATCTTCAAGGAGAGTTGGAGAACCTAAAGAGGAAACCCAATGTTGTATTGATTATGTAATTTATCTGGAGTTCAGACACATGAACGAATTGAAGAGACTCTTCCTATGAAAAAATGTACCCATGGTGCTTTCTGGTAAAAACCAATACCCATACAAGCCCTATACATGTCATGTGTTAGAAATGGAAATTTATGGCGACCTTGATCCATCTACCAAGGATAAAATGTGGGACACAACACATTTGGAATGTAGGCCATAGGTGTCTCAAGTAACATCCTGATGGGTTCTCTGATAGATATCATGTATAAACTTACTATAGATGTTTTCCCTAAGTGAGAGGTGCCTTTTCTTGTAATGAAGGGCCTAGGATAAATTATTTTTGTCTACTGCTCTATGCTCTCCTAGAATCTTCTAACTGTGTGAGAATGTATACCTACATTCATAGTAATCATCACTCCAGATATTTGCTTCAACTTCATATTTTTTTCTACCTTCATTCTCTCCTTATCTGGTACTTGATCTGTGCTTGCTTGTTCCTTCCTTAGCTCATCTCATTCCCGCAGTCTTCCCTATTGCCTCATCGTGATAGTGTATCAACCCTTCCTTTATGTAGGAAGGTCTTTGAATTATTAAGAGCATCTTTCAGACCTTGTGACTTCTGAGTACCTTGCCATAGATCACCCGAATTCATTCATACTCATCTTTACTCTTGTGTTCTGACCTCTCAGGCGTGGTTTGATTACTTAATAATTCAACTTTTTCCTTAAGATTGATTTTTTCATTTCCTAATCTTGTGTTCTCTACTACTACTTCTTGGTTTTTTCATCATTGAGTATTATTCCACCTTTGGATACTAATCATTTTCTCCATTTCCTCATCCAAGATTTTGGAGCTCAGTTACTTCTCACTATCTTGGGGGCTCTGATTGTTCCATGTCTTCAATTCTTTCTCGGTACTCTTATATTTTGATACCATATCAATTAAAAACTCATTTACCCCTCTTTGATTCAAATATCATCAATATATATCTCACATTTTCTTAATTTTCTATTAGACAAAGATTGACCACTTCATTGATTTTGTCTTCCTCTATTATTTCTTCATTGAAGACTATCTTCATCTTCTTGGTCCTTCTAGATGGTTTTCTTCCTCATTCTCTCTTTTTCCTTTTCATCTTTATTCTTTAGCCTTGGACATCCATCTTTGAATTTACCTGGTTTCATGCGCTTGTAATAAACTTAGGACAAGTTCCAAAAGTTTATTCGGCCCCTTAGAATATTCCCACCTTCTTAGATAACATGGATATTCCATCATCATCTTCAGATGATGATTCGTTAACGCATTGGGTGATGGACTTGTCCTTCTTGACTGTTCCTTTGTTTCTTCTCGCCTCATTCCTCTCGTGTGAGGCAAGATTGCACAATTTATTCTAATTGATTGATAGTTAGGTTCTTAGGCTCAATGGCTATTACCTTGATCTCCCAATCACATGAAAATGAGTTATAGGTTTTCTATTCATTTTTAGGTTTGAATATTTTTCTTCCCAATATAATTCAATGCTTTTATTAATGACATTGATGGTTTGCTGAAAAAATCATGTGACCTTGGTTGGTATACTCTTATATAGTGTGTGAATAACTCAAAGTTGTTCACTAGGATACCCAAAAATTTATCATCCACTGCTAAGTACCCTCTTGGGTAGTCTCTAGAGTGCCTCATAGTTTTTAGGTTGTCATGAAATTGGACAGCTGGTGAAAACTGTTGTCACTAATGGATGCGCATAGAATGCACTTTGAGCTTGCATTGATTTCCATTTCCTCCTCATTGAATTTGTCATAGGCTTTGTCTCCATCTTTGGTCATCACACTCCAAACATTGTATTTATTTCCCACATTGCATGCTTATATCCTTGCCTTCCAGACGACATAGTTAGTGTCATTGAGAGTAGGAGGAAACAGCTAAAATTCACCACAAATCCTAGATCAACTTGGAGATGGGTTAGAATTCATGTTGAAAGTCTAGCTCTTATACCAATTAATGTAATTAAGGGGAGGCTTAATTAGTTTTGCTCTTTTATTATGTTTCCTAAATTACATTTATAATTTTTTAAAATTATTTCTCACCGTTCAATCTCACAGTACACATGTATTTTTATCATATTTCAAGGATCTTAATCTCCCTTAGTACAGACCTCACTATGGCTGTCTCTGCTCCTCTAATCCTCACCAGAGAATCCTGATTTATACACCCTCACTTGGGTTCTAAGATTACATTTATACAACACACAGATAATGTACCCACAACCGCCTCTATCACTCACTGTTGTCCTATATCACTATCAATCTGGTCTTGACCTATGTTGCTAATGAACACCCAAACTCCATTGGGCTGACCTCCTCAATGAAACCTTACAACTTCACTCCACTTGGACCTTCTGGCTCACAAAGAGAAAACACCTGATATAGTATGTATCTAACTTCTAGGTTATACATAGTAGCAATTTCAAAAAAAACTGAAACTTAAGTAAAACATAAATAACTTCTTGCTCGACTAAGGTTTGTGTCCTCACATCCTAGAGTGAATGTTCAGCTTGATTTTGGTTGACTTCAACTTGATTTTGACCTAGGTTGAACCTTAAATGGGTTGGCCTTTGAATGGGCTCAACTTAGGGTTAACATTGACTTTTCTTGAATTTTTTCAAATTAGTACCAATAAAGTAAGTATGGTACCTAACATTGAATAAAACTAATATTTAAGAATGAGGAAGATCTTTTAAACAGCTATCAAGGATGAAAATATTGCTTAGATCAAGATATGTCTACAGATAAACAGATAAGTAGAACATATTGATTGAAATATGAAAAGATGAGAGAAAATAATAGAAACGTGGAAGGACAAATATATGACTGATGTGACAAAGAAAGAAATAAATAAATTGAGAAACTATGTGATCAAGGGATGTTGACTTAATTTCAAAACATTGTGCAAACAATAAAATCATTGTGAAATCAATGATGAAATAAAAATGAATGAATGGAACGACCAGACACCCTTCTTTGAAATTACAGTGAAATCAATAACTAGATAGTAATGAACAAATGAGCAACCAAAAAATCTTATTTAAAATCACTGTCAAATTGATAATGAGCTGGAAATAAACAAATGGACGACCAGATACTCTTCTTTAAAATTACTGTGAAATCAATGATGAAATAGAAATGAAAGAATGAATGGCCAAAAATTATTCTTTAAAATCACTTTGCATTAGATAATGAGATAGAAGTTAATGAATGATCAAATATTTTTCTTAAAAATCATTGTGCACTCAAGAGATATCAAAGAGAAAATAGAGAAAGCGTGTGATCAAGAGACCAATGAGAGAAAACATGAAACCTGTCACTCAATTTTGAGCAATCTAAAGAAATTATAGAAATCAACAAAATTATGGTTTCAGAACATGGATGAAAAAATAGATAGATAAATAAATGGAAGACTTAATGAACCTTTTTCAAACAACGAGTGATCAACACAGGGGGGTAAAATGAACTAAAAAATATCTTTAAAACAATGAGCGTTCAATATATATATATATATATATATATATATATATATATATATATATATATATGAATGAACAAACCACATTCAAGACACCTATAAAAATATGAAAAAACTAAACAAATGAAGGAACATGAAACCAGTTTGAAGATTTTGGAGAGGCCTCTTTGGAGCTCAACGCCTTGGGCAACGGCTAGTGAAACCTTCTGGTGTAAGTTTTGGAAGATTGTCGAGAGCTGAAACACAACAGAGAAGAGTGCAGGCAAAGAGTAATATGTTGTCCTTTCTAAGTATTGATGTTTTATACTTCTCCTTTTTCATTCGTGTATTTATAAATTATTAAAAGTGAATGTAATTGATCCACATATAGAAAACTCTCTAACGAATCAACGTTAATTAACAAATATTGGTTATAAAACATAATCATATATAGAATATATGAATCCATGATATTCTCACATCCACCTCCCTCAGAAGGTCAAGAACATAAAATAGGTACCAATTCATAGTTAGTCATTACATTTTATAAACATTTATCAAGGAAAAAATGAAACTCTTAATTAAACATCAATTCAAACACTATTTCATCAAATAAGACTTGTTTCAACAATAGCATCATGAGATATTCCAAAAGTTCTATTTCATTGTTGTCCAAATTTTTTTTCAGATCTTGAATCCTTATGGAACTAACAAAAACCTTACAACAAATAGGAGCAAAAAAATCCTTAATTGTAGATCACTTTGACACGCAAGGAAGGGAGTGTGACTATGAGATTGTGCAAACTTTTTGGTGAATTCTTGGGATGCAAACTCCACCTACTAAAGGGAAAACTATTTTGGTATTTGAGGACTTCGACCGACTTGATCCAAAATCGATTACACAACATAAAACCACATTAAAAAATGGATCATAAAACTAAAAGCATAAATGATCATGTATTTTAGTACAGAACAACTTCCATGATTTCTTAGTCCCTTGAGTGAGCATAAGAGGGACTAGATAGTGTTATTATTTCTTCATATTTTGATTTCCTTCTTTGGTATCCTTTGAATATGAATATTAAGAACTTGTTTAAAGTCTAGTGGCCTATATAGTATCATCTCTTCATAATTCACCTATTCATTGCATGTATTCATGGACTTGATATATTATGACCATTTCATGTGCATTATAGTGAATATAATGAATCAATGGATATTATCCAAGTTGACGAAAGTGTGATTAGCTTGCAGACCACATATTTTCAACATATACGTTATAATAATATTCAATGAATTTTAATTTGTATTAGTTTATATTAATTTGCACTTTCTTCATATGCCATGCCATTCCTTGAAAGGAGAACTTTATTTTTTTCATACTATGCATTAGAGCCTATTTTATAATATATTATTTTTATCTTGAAGTTTTTAATATTTAAATTTATAACCAATTTTTTCTTCAATTTATATTCCAAAATCCATAACCAAAATAGTAGGTTTGTCTTCAACTTTGACTTCGATTATGATTAGTGTTTCTTATTTGTCTTTGACTTTGGCTTTGCCTATTACAGAAATATAAGAGTTTTAATTGAACCTAACCAACCGTTGACCAAAACAAACCATAGGCATAGGTTTGGTAATGTTATTTGCTGAAAATAGAGACATAGACTAAGATAGTATTTCCTTATACATGAGTGTTGAGGGAATTATTTGAATGGTAAAATTAATTGAGATGATGCTGAATTGTGTCCCCTACTTATTGACAATTGGCCTCATGATTTTGCAAAAAAAAGGTCAAATCTGCTTTTTTGTCTCTGAACCATGTTGTCAAATTCAACATACCTTCATTAAGATGAAGATACTAGATAGCAACTCCATTTTTTAACTTCAATGGGACTTCTTCGATCAATAGATGATGTGCTAATGTAATCACAATATTATTTCTAGGGATGACCTAAGTTGAATTGCATTGAGTAGTATTTGATCTGTCATACAGAAAGAGAATCAAGCATAACATTGAACACTCATCAAAATTATCATTATCTGCTGAAAAGCACTACCAATTATTACCATTAATTTTTTGCTTGCTTCTTCATATTTATATTTATCTGCTTTGATCGAAGAGATTTATTAGTAGTATTTTCTCCTATCTGGTTACTTCGCCACATTCCAGCAAAAAGACTGGCATTACAGTCTAACTCTCAAGACATTTTTGGTAATCACTCAGATAATGATTTAAGCAATCTCTCTAATGATATTTCCATTAAATTCTAGATACAAAAGGTAAAAGCTCTATCCAGCAAAACAATCAGTAATATTTATCCTGATACTTTCTCAAATTTCTAGAGAAAACAAGTAAAAAAGCCGTCTTAAACCAAATAATCTTTCGACAATAATTCTCATGCAAGTTCTCCACTAAATTCCCAAGAAAACAAGAAAGGAAAAGCCCTCAACAATTAATTTCTCCGTTGATTAGGGTCTACTAATTTTATTAGCCAAAAACAAAACAAAACACAAAAAAAGAAAAAAAATCTCCGTTGAAACCTCAGACTCTAAACCTGGCGGGAAATTCAAACAAGTGCTTCTCTGATTGGTCCACGTGGACAGCGGGGCCCACGCAGTCAAACCCGGCCCAAATTCAGTTACCGGGTCCCCTGTGATCACAAGGAAACCCTAATTAGGGCAACAGACGGAGGAAGAAGACGATCGAAATCTAGGGTTTCGAGCTCTGAAGAACACCCCAACCCTGCGGCGATCTCAATCTTGGAACGATCAATCGTTCCAATCGCCATCAAGTATTCGAGGATTCGAGCTCGATCCAATTTCTCCGGTTTGTGAAGATCTTTTTTTCTGGTTTTCTCGGATTTGTAGATGTAGCGGCAACCATGGCGCAATCCCACGGCGTTTGCAATGGAGAAGGATGCGTATCTCGAAATCCATGGCCTATTCATCACGTCAGACACCGCAACAATCTATGCCGTCTCTGCACTTCCTGCGTGCTTCGGATTCATCCCGGATCATTCTGCCCGAAATGCTTCGATCTCATCGAGCCCTCTCATAGCCAGCCCTTGGTGCACTGCGTCAGCTGCACCTCCGTCTGCCACGTGGCATGCCTCTCCGCGGAGGAGAAGAATTCCGGGTTCATCTGCCCTTGCTGCGCCAGTCCCAACTTCTCATACTTCCCTTTGGAGCCGCGGGTGATCGATTTGAAGTCGGCGAAGGTTTTTACTCGCTACCCTTTGATTTTGTCTCCTCGTCAATTTCAATTTGGATTATTGTTTCAGCGGAATTGCTATCTAGATTGAGATGATGTTGATTTAAGAAAACGAGTAGAACGTATATGAACAGACCAATTGCCATGCTGAATCTCTTTGATGGGAATGAAACATAGTTTAAGATAAATTTTTAACGACCTTGTAGATCACATGAAAACAATTTAGAGTTAAAAAAGCATGTATCAATTCTTAATTTACTTGCAGGGTGGACTATTTTCCCTTGGAATTGGTGTCTACATTGCAACAATTAACTAGGATTGGAGAAACACGCTTGCTTTAGTAGTGTTAAATTATAGCCATCTGATCACCCATTGCCCCAATGCTTAATTTGGCAATACATGTACTATATAAAATTAAGCCTCATATCATACTTTTCTTCTTGAAGCTTCATCTAGACATAAGGGTAGAAAGATGATCTGTAGAGATGGTCGGATGATTTGTTTTTTTTTTTTTTGAACTATAACAAGGGATGAACACCTGACGAATCGGTGAACCACAGGTTCTGCTCGCGGCGGCGCGGCTGGCGTCATTGTCAATGCAACGTGCGGTGGCAGCGGCAAGAGCAGAGGCAGAGAGGAAGGCAAAAGAATCCGTGATGGCGAGGAAGAAGGCCCAGGAGATACTCGAGAAGGTGTATATTGGACCGATGAACGGGCCGGCGGAGGTGGTAACGCCATTGGCGATGGTGGAGAGCCGTTGGATGGATGTGAAGGAAGCAGTGCCTCTAGCGCAGAGGTCGCCGGCAGGGCCGATCTCCGTGGTTGAACCAGGGAAGCTCACGCTACCCAATAATGAGAGCAAGGACAACGGCATGATCGTTCCAGCTCCCACTGCCATTGTGCCGGCGAGAAATCAAGGTGATTGATCTTGCCACTCAAACTCTTTTCTTGTTCAGAATTTCTGGATCATACCCGCCATTTCTTTTATCTAGGTAGCTAGTGATCGATCCTTCTGCTTAGCCCTTCACTCTTAATCATTTCTGAATCAAAACCAATATTTCTCTAGGGTTACAATGATCCGATTACTGATTGATGTGATCAGTTTGGATCAACGGGGATTGTTCCCTGATTTGTTCTGGAAAATTGCGAGCATGTGATGATCAGATCACCAATCATCAATGCATGATTAATCTCCCTGAGCATCCAATCCAATCCAATCGTTTGGGTCTGAAGTTGTTCAGATTTGCAATAAATCGTGATGGGTAGTGCCACAGCAGCGCAGGGGTAGTGATTGGTGACTAATGACTTTTTATTAATGACCAACTGATGACGAATTGGCTGACTGATCAGTCATGGCATTATCAATTTAGCTATCAGGCCAGTGATCTGATCAGATCGTCCATCCTCATCCAGTTCGATATTGTAATCGTCAAGGTGATCCATTTGGCTGTGCTTTGGTCAAGATCATGTGAATCTGATCAATCAGGTTTCTCGATTGTGGAATATGCGACCAAAATATGATTCACTAGATCAATCTACAAACCCTACGTTTCTTTAAATTGGTTTGCGTACAATCAATCTTGCTGCAACAAACCCTCTCGATCTTTGCCGTCTCCGAATCAAAACCACCATTTCTTTTAACTGGGCAGCATTTAATCGACTTTGCTTCTAAAAGCTTTCTCGATCTTCATCTTTCTTGATCAAACCATCCATTCCTTTTAACTGGGTACCATGCGCTTGATCTTACTGTTAAAAGCCCCCTCAACCTTTATATTTTCTAAATCAATCTTCTTCTTTAAAAAATATATTTTCTAAATCAAAACCCACCGTCTTTTTTTATATAATTTGGTAGCTTTCCATGGATTTTCCACGTTCAAGCTTTTTCAATCTTCGTCATTTCTGAATCAATCTCACATTTCTTTAAATCGGGTAGTTTGCAATCGGTCTTGTGACTCAGGCACTCTCCACCTTCACCTTTTCTGATAAAACCTATAATTTCTTGATATTGGGTAGCATGCCATGGATCTTCCAGTATGGAGCTTTCTCTATCTGTGTCATTGCTGACTCAATCCGAACACTTGCTTTAAATGATGGCTTGCAATCGGTCTTGTTCATCATGCCCTCTCGATCCTCATGTTTTCTGGATCAAACCCATCATTTCCTTTGATTGGATGGATTGTATGGATATTCCAATTTAAAGCTATCTTGATCTTCATCATACTTTGTCATGATCCCTGTTCGAGCTTAAGGGATAAGATTAAACAGAAATTCTTATTTTATCATTTTGATGATGTGATATAAATGTGCAGATACATAGGAAAAGTCATATGACCATTTAAACCTTAAGATAGGAAGCAGTATGATAGAACGACCTGTTTAGTCCATAACGAGGGCAACTATCTACTGTTGTCTCATGTAATGTGTAGCATGTATTAGTCATGTGTGACATGTCAACATATCTGAACCAAACTTGCCATTTGATTGGGTAGTTTGCAACCAATTTTGCCCCAAAAATCCCTCTCGACCTGCATCATTCCTGAATTAAGCCCATTCTTTCTTTTAATTGGGTAGCTTGCAATCAATCTTCCCCTAGAAGCCCTCTCGTTTCTGAATCAAGCCCAATTATTTCTTTGTTTTTAGTTGTGTAGCTAAAGATTGACCTTGCCTTAGAAGCCCGCTCAATCTTCATCATTTCTGAATCAAAGCCATCATTTATTTTTAGTTGTGTAGGTAGCGATCGATCTTGCCGCTGAAGCCCTCTTGAAACTCCATCTCTGAATCAAAACGTCAGAATTTCTGAATTTCAATTGCGTGGATCTTCGTTTAACTCTTTGTTTGCGAGCAGATTCGCCAATGGGCAGTGCGAATCGAAGAGTGGTGTTCACGGGATTGCCGTAGAACCCGTCAATTGCCGTAGAGTTTGAATTCATTCTGGAGAATCAGGATATGGAGAGTTCATTCTGTACCTAATTTGGCTTTCTCCCCTCTGATGTGATGCAAGGGCTGATCAGGTCTTGTAGGTACGCACATCTCTCTTTCTCCATCTCTCTCTTTGTCCTTTGTTTTTCTCTTCCCATTCTCTCGCAATATTGATGGGACGTTTCAATGCTGCTCTTGCATATGTTCGGCGGTATGAATCGATTTTCATTTACCCATCTAAGTTCTTCAGATTAAGAAAGTGAGATTCTTATATTTGAGTTTCTTTATGCGCTAAAATAAAATGTATTTTTAACATCTTTTTTCTAAGTTTCTTGTGGTGTTCTCTGTTGTTTTTTCCTTTTAGTTGACACAATTAACAAGTTGGTAAATATTCCATGAGAAGGAAACTCCGCTGAATCCTATGATATAATCAGAAAATCTATTGCACTTATGGTGGGTTGTGGTAATTGAATGGAAACTGTATGAAAAAAAGAATTAGATATTTTCTTATTAAAATGTGCTGAGCCCCTGAATAGCTAGGTACCCAGTTATGTAGAATGATCCATTAATATAATAAGTTGAAGACCTAACATTACGTTTGGCGAATGAATGAAACTTGAAGATTATGGGGAAACTTAGGAGAGAAAAACAGAGGACTTGCACATTCAAGTTAATGATTTTCATAGTCGCAGTCTTTCAGAGGTATCATCCATTGGAATAGTCAATGATGTTCTTAAATAAAGCATTAGGAAGATTAATTCAAAGAAATTTTATTCAGTTTTGCTTTGGCCAATTTTATTGATTCGTTTTCTACTCAACCGTTGCAGTCAACTGAATGGGCCTATCAGATCTTTGTTGAATTATGTTTTACTTGACTTGGCCTCAAAACAGTCGATGTAAGTTAATGGTTAAACCTTAAGGAGATGTGAGATAATTTCATTACTGCTAAACATAGGTCAAACCTCTTTCTACATTTTCAGAAAGTTTTCTTAAATACTAGTGACATAATTGATGGTTTTTATTCACTTGGATTCGTTCATATAATCCTGGACTGAAGAGAAATTAACTCACTTGTTTACCTCTTTTATACGCTTGGCGAGATTTTTGAAAGTGTCTGCTGGATAAATTATTTAATCTAATTAGTTGCATATTTCTGTCGTCCAGAATATGATGAATAAAAAAAGGCCAGTTCATTACATTTTAAGCTCGCGCATTATGTTTTGATTTCCACTGACACGGAATTTCAATAGCGTATTACCAAACGAGTCCTAATCACATGTCCTCCCTTTGAGTAAATCGTATATAAAAGAATAGAATATTATCGGCGCAAATGAGATGAAATATTTTCGGAAATATGTAAAAGAGTTGATTATTTTTAGGTAGCACTCGTTTTGATATTAAATTTTTATCAGAACTGATTTACATTGGATCTTCTCAAGTTCATAAAATATGAATTCTCATTGTAAAGGAGAAATTGGTAGTAGACAGATTGTAATTCAGATTCAAGTGGATAAGTGTCCATGGAATCTAAAAGCTCTCTACACACTGTATAGCTACTTAAAAATGTAAACAATGATTGCATGCGGCTCAGAAGAACATAGTGAATTAAGTCAAATTGGATTTTGCCAAAGGGTGATTAACCAAGATAACATGCAAAGAAGATTGAAATAGTAATTATAACAAGTAAACACAGAATGGTTTTTTTTTCATTTCTTATTTCCCTTTATTAATAAATAAAATGCAATGACAAAATGTAAAGAATATTTAAATAGTAATCATCATAAGCAAAAAACTCATAAATTTCTCATCATATCTTAATTTCCCATCTAGAAAAAACAAAATGCAAAGAAGCTCGAAATAATAACCATAACAAGCAAACAACTCCTAAAGCTCTCAACATTTTATAGTTTCATTTCTTAAAAATATAAGCCAAAGACGAAATCCAAAGAAGATCTAAATAATAATCATAGCAAGGAAACAGCTCATAAAGTCCTTGACATTTTTAGTTTCCCTTATTAAAAAAAGAGCAAGACCTGGAGTGATGAAGACGAGAGGTTATGAGCGGCAGCAAGAAAAGAGACTATTATTTATGTTACAAACTCAATTTAGAAGAATAATAAAAACAAATTAATAAGCACAATTGTTCACCATGAAATGCAATAATGCAAGTGATAAAATATTCAAAGATGAATCGCAAATAAGATCAAACTAATAAGCGAACAACTCATAAAGTCCTCAACATAAAAATCCGAGAGCTGAGATTACACTACAAAGTAAATTCAGAAGAAGAAAAAACCTCAACTTAATAAGAACATAGGTTCACCGTAAACTGCAAGAATGAAGTAAAGCACAACAAATGCAAAGACAAAATGCAAAGAGACATCAAAATAAAAATCATAACAAGCAAACAACTCATAAAGTCCCCAACACTTACAACTATCCCTTATCAAAAAATAAAAATGAAAACACAAAATAACAAGAAGAAGAAAGCAAGGAAGAGGGATCATCATGAACCGCTAGAATGCAAGTAAAGCAGAAGAAAATGTAAAAAAAATGCAAATAATATCAAAATAATAATCCTAGCAAGAAAACAACTCATAAAGCCCCCAACATTTAGAACTTCCCCTTATTAACGAAATAAAAATGCAAAGACAAAATAACAACAAGAAGGACAAGAAGAGGAGCAGGGAAGAGGCATCATCCTGAACTACAATAATGCAAGTAAATTCCAAAAAAAATGCAAAGATTATATGCAAAAGAAATAAAAATAACAATCATAACAAGCAAACAACTCATAAAGTCCCCAACATTTGTAACTTCCCCTACTTAAAAAAATAAAATGCATAGAGAAAATGCAAATAAGATCAAATAAATAATCATAAAAAGGAAACAACTCATAAAGACCTTAACTTTTCTAATTTTCCTTTATTTAGGAAAACAAAATGCAAATAAGACCAAAATAACAATCATAACAAGCAAACAACTCATAAAATCCCCAACACTTATCACTTTACCATATTAAAAAATAAAATGCATATATCAAATTCAAATCAAATCAAAAAAATAATCATTATACGCAAACAACTCATAAAGCTCTTAATATATCTTATTTTTCCTGTTTCAGATAAACAAATGCAAATAAGATCAAACTAACAATCATAACAAGCCAACAACTCATAAAATCCCCAACATTTGTCCATTACTCTTATAAAAAAAATGTATAGACAAAATGCAAACCAGATCAAAATAATATAGATAATAAGCAAAAAACTCTTAAACCTTTGACACTTTTTTCTTTTCCCTTATATAGAGAAACAAAATGCAAACAATTCAATATAACAATCTTAACAAGCAAACAACTCATAAAGTTCCCAACACTTATAACTTTCCCTTACTAAACAAAATAAAATGCATAAATGAAATGGGAATCAGATCAAAATAATAATCATAATAAGCAAACAACTCATAAAGCCCTTAACATTTCTTAACACTTCTTTTCCCTTATTTAGAAAAACAAAATGCAAACAAGATCAAAATAACAATCATAACACGCCAACTACTCATAAAGTCCCCAACACTTGTAACTTTCCCTTATTAAACAAAATAAAATGCATAGACAAAATGCAAATCATATTTTAAAAAAACATAATAAGAGAACAGCTGATAAAGCCCTTAACATTTCTTATTTTCGCTTGTTTAGAAAACAAAATGCAAATAAGATCAAGATAACAATCATAACGAGACAATAACTCATAACGTCCCCAATATTTGTAACTTACCCTTATTAAAAAAAATTAAAATGCATAGATGAAATGCAAACCAGATCAACATAATAATCATAATAAGCAAGAAAGTCCTAAATCCATGAACATTTCTTATTTTTCCCTTTTCAGAAAAAAAAATGCAAAATATGATCAAAATATCAATCATACCAAGCAAGCAACTCATAAGTCCCTAATACTTATAACTTTTCCATACTAAAAAATAAATGCATAGAAAAAATTCAAATCAGATCAAAATAATAATCATAATAAGCAAACAACTCATAAGGTCCCCAACACCTATAAATTTCCCTTATTAAACAAAATAAAATGCATAGACAAAATGGGAATCAAATAAAAATTATAATCATAATAAGAAAACAACTCATAAAGCCCTTAACGTTTCTTATTTTCCTTTGTTTAGAAAAACAAAATGCAAATAAGATCAAAATAACAATCATTTCAAGCAAACAACTCATAAAGTCACTAACACTCTTTCCCTTACTAAAAAATAAATGCATAGAAAAAGTTTGAATCAGATCAAAATAAGAATCATACTAAGCAAACAACTCATAAAGCCCTTAATATTTCTTATTTTGAAAAAAGAATGCAAATAAGACCAAAATAACAATCATAACAAGCCAACTACTCATAAAGTCCCCAATATTTGTCCATTACCCTTAAAATAAAAAAAAATGCATGGACGAGATGCAAATCAGACCACAAATGTAACCATGATAAGCAAACAACTCATAAAGCCCTTATAATTTCTTATTTTCCCTTGTTTAGAAAAACAAAATGCAAATAAGATCCAAATATCAATCATACCCAGCAAGCAACTCATCAAGTCCCTAACACTTATAACTTTCCCTTATTAAACAAAATAAAATGCATAGACGAAATAGGAATCAGATCAAAATAATAATCATAATAAGCAAACAACTCATAAAGCCCTTAAAATTCTTCTTTTCTCTCATTTAAAAAAACAAAATGCAAAACAAGATCCAAATAACAATCCACACTAGCAAACAGCTCATAAAGTCCCGAACACTTATATTATAAAATTAAATTGCATAGACTAAATGTCAAAAAGATCAAAATAATCATCATAATAAGCAAAGAACTCATAAAGCCCTTAACATTCATATTTTCCCTTATTTGGAACAATAAAATACAAATAAGATCAAAAATTGCAATAGTAACAAGCAAACAACTCATAAAGTCCCCGACACTTATAACTTTCCCTCATTAAAAAAAATACATAAACGAAATACAAATCAGATCAAAAACTAATCTTAATAAGCAAAAAACTAATAAAGCCCTGAACATTTCCTTTTTCCATATTTAAAAAAACACAATGCAAATAAGACCTAAATACCAATCATAACAAGGAAACAACTCATAAATTTCCCAATTTATAACAAGCAAACAACTTATACCTTTCCCTTATTAAACAAAATCTAATGCATACACGAAATGGTAATCAGATCAAAATAATATTCATGATAAGGAAACAACTCATAAAGCCCTTAACATTTTTTATTTTCCCTTATATAGAGAAACAAAATGCAAACAAGATCAAAATAAAAATCGTAACAAGCAAACAACTCATAAAGTTACCAACAATTATAACTTTCCCTTACTAAACAAAATAAAATACATAAACGAAATGAGAATCAGATCAAAGTAATACTCATAATAACCAAACAACTCATAAAGCCGTCAACATTTCTTAACACTTCTTTTCTCTTATTTAGAAAATGCAAACAAGATGCAAACAACTCATAAAGTCCCCGGCACTTATAACTTTCCCTCATTAAAAAAAATACATAGACAAAATACAAATCAGATCGAAAAATAATCTTAAAAAGCAATCAACTCATAAATCCCTGAACATTTCTTTCTTTCATATTTAAAAAAAAAATGCAAATAAGACCTAAATAACAACCATACCAAGGAAACAACTCATAAAGCTCCCAATTTATAACAAGCAAACAACTTATACCTTTCCCTTATTAAACAAAATCTAATGCATAAACGAAATGGTAATCAGATCAGAATAATATTCATGATAAGCAAACAACTCATAAAGCCCTTAACATTTTTTCTTTTCCCTTATATAGAGAAACAAAATGCAAACAAGATCAAAATAACAATCTTAACAAGCACACAACTCATAAAGTTACCAACAATTATAACTTTCCCTTACTAAACAAAATAAAATGCATAAACGAAATGAGAATCAGATCAAAATAATAATCATAATAAGCAAACAACTCATAAAGCCCTCAACATTTCTTAACACGTATTTTCTGTTATTTAGAAAATGCAAACAAGATGCAAACAACTCATAAAGTCCCCATCACTAATAACTTCCCCTTACCAAAAATAATGCACAGAAAAAAGCAAATAAGATTAAGATAATAATCATAGCAAGGAAAAAACTCATAAAGCCCTTAACAATTCTTATTTTCTCTTATTTAAAACAATAAAATGCAAATAAGTTCAAAAATCACAATAATAACAAGAAAATAACTCATAAAGTCCCCGACACATAACTTTCCCTTATTTTAAAAAAATGCACATAACTTTCCCTTATTTTATTTTTAAAAAAAAGACGAAAGGCAAATCAAATCCAAATAATAATCATAATAATCAAAAAACTCATAAAGCCGTAAACATTTTTATTTTTTTATTATATAGGAACACACAATACAAATAAGATCAAAATAACAACTATAAAAAGAAAACAACTCATAAAGTCCCCAACACTTATAAATTTATTTTTTTAAAAAAAACTAAATGCATAGATGAAATGCAAAGCAGATCAAAATAATCATCAGAATAAGCAAAAAACTCATAAACCCTTAACATTTCGTATTTTCCCTTATTTAGAAAAAAAATACATAGAAGATCAAAATAACAATCATGCCAAGCAAACAACTCATAAAGTCCCTGACACTTATAATTTTCCCTTATTAAAAAAATTAAAATGCATAGACGAACACCAAATCAGATCAGAATTATAAGCAAACAACTCATACAGCCCTTAACATTTCTTATTTTTCCTTATTTAAAAAAATCCAAACAAGATCAAAATAGCAATCATAACTAACAAACAACTCATAAAGTCCACAAGATTTTAAATTTCCCTTATTATAAAAATAAAATGGATGAAATGCAAACCAGATCAAAATAATAATCATAATAAGCAAAAAACGCCTGAACCCTTCACATTTCCTTTTCCCCTTATTTAGAAAAAAAATGCAAACAAGATTAAAATAACAATCATACCAAGCAAACAACTCATAAAGTCCCCAACACTTATAAATTTCCCTTATTAAAAAATTAAAATGCATAGACGAACACCAAATCAGATAAAAAGAATAACCATAATAAGCAAAAAAATCATACAGCCCTTAACATTTCTTATTTTCCCTTCTTTAAAAAAAAATGCACACAAGATCAAAACAACAATCATAACTAGCAAACCACTCATAAAGTCCCCAAGAGTTTTAACTTACCCTTATTAAAAAAAATTAAAATGCATAGACGAAATCCAAACCAGATCAAAGTAATAATCATAATAAGCAAAAAAACTCGTAAACCCTTCACATTTCTTATTTTCCCTCATTTAGGAAAAAATTGCAAACAATATCAAAATAAAAATCATACCATGCAAACAACTTATAAAGTCCCCAACACTTATAACTTTCCCTTATTAAAAAAATAAAATGCATAGACTAAATGCGAATTAGATAATAATAATAATAAGCAAACAACTCATAAAGCCCTTAACATCTCTTATTTTAAAAAACAAATTGCAAAGAAGATCAAAATAACAGTCATAACAAGCAAACAACTCATAAAGGCCCCAACACTTATAACTTTAAGAAAAATGACTTGTGTTTGAATAGAAACTATTATGACAAAAAAATAAGAAAAATTGAACTGATTGGACTTTTGGAGTACCACGTGCAGCATTAAACTAGTTCCACCCATCCCCAGGTCTTTAGACATTGGTCCATGTTGAACTGTGAGTGGTGAATGATTCCGCCTAGATCCAGGTTGTAAGGCAGTGACATCTAAAACCAGGCGTGATTACTGGTTCAACCATAGCCCTAGTTTATCTCTATCATCCCCATGCTATATCATCGTTCCTCCCTTTTCCTTTCTCTTATCCATGGGAGTCACATGCTTCTATGTATCAGCGCTTCTATGCTTCTTTGTGTCAACTAAATTGAGTCACTTTTTTCATATGTAATTCATCTCCGGAGAAGGGATCAGGTTTTAATCTGAAAATTGATCAAATTTTTTGATTGAAAAAATCTCAAATTGATTTGAAAAAATCAAATGTTTTGATCAAACAAGGAATTTGATTGAGCTTAATCTACAGATTCGATTGATTCAATTAGAGTAATCAAAATATATCAAAATTTTATTCTAACTGTTGAAAATGGAACATTTTGGAAAAAAATCAGAACTCTATTTCTCTCTTTCTGGCTCTTTTTCTTTGTTTCTCATGGTCTCTCTCCTCTCAATCTCTCTCTCTCTCATTCATTTTATCTTTTATACATATTTGTTTCCTTAATGTCTGGGGCCCTGCATGGGACGAAAAAATCATACAGTCTGCATCCATGCACTATAAATCCGACCCAGTATGTAGATAGAGTCCAAATGACTTTCCTGCCCAAGAAATCTACCTTTTTATTCGATCCACTGAAAACTAGACACAAGGACAGTTTCAAAATAATAATTATAACAAGAAAACTACTCATAAAATTCTCAACATTTCTTATTTCCCTTATTAAAAATAAAATGCAAAGACAAAATCCAAAGAAGATTGAAATTGTAATTATAACAAGCAAACAACTCATAAAGTTCTCAACATTTCTTATTTCCTTTTATTAATAAATAAAAAGCAAATACAAAATGCAAAGAAGATTGAAATAGTAATCGTAACAAGAAAAAATCTCATAACAAGTTCTCAACATTTCTTAATTTCCCTTGGAAAAAAACAAAATTTAAAGAAGATCGAAAGAATAATCATAACAAGCAATTGACTTCTAAAGTTCTCAACATTTTTTAGTTTCATTTCTTAAACATATAAGTTAAAGACAAAATGCAAAGGAGATCAAAATAATAATCATAGAAAGGAAACAACTCATAAAGTCCTTGACATTTTTAGTTTTCCTCATTGAAAAAAGAGCAAGAGCTGGAGTGACGAAGACGAAAGGTTATGAGCAGCAGCAAGAAATTCATTTTTATTTTACAAAGTCAATTCAAGAAATTCATCTTTGCAATAAGGGAAGAGGGATCATCATGAACCGCAAGAATTCAAGTAAATCAAAAGAAAATACAAAGACAGAATGCAAAAGAAGATCAAAATAACAATCGTAACAAGCAAACAACTCATAAAGTCCCCTACATTTGTAATGTCCCCTTATTATAAAACTTAAAATGCATAGACAAAATGCAAATAAGATGAAATAATAAGCAAACAACTCATAAAGCACTTAGCATTTCTTATTTTCCCTTATTTGAAAACCAAAATGCAAAATAAGATCAACACAAGTAATCATAACAAGCAAACACCTAATAAATTCCCCAATATTTGTAACTTCCCCTTATTAAAAAAATGCATAGACGAAATGCAAATAAGATCAAAATAATGAGCAAACATCTCATAAAGCCATTAACATTTCTTATTTTCCCTTATTTAGAAAAACAAAAAGCAAATAAGATCAAAATAACAATCTAAACAAGCAAACAACTCATAAAGTTCCCAGCATTTTTAACTTTCCCTTAGTACAAAAATAAAATGCATAGACAGAATCCAAATAAGATCAAAATAACAATCTTAACAAGCAAACAACTCATAAAGTCCCCAACACTTTTAACTTCCCCTTATTTAAAAAAATTCATAGACCAAAATACGAGTCAGATCAAAATAATAATCCTAATAAGCAAATATCTCATAAAGCCCTTAACATTTCTTATTTTCCCATATTTAGAAAAATAAGATGCAAAAAAGATCAAAATAATAATCATAACAAGCAAGCAATTCATAAAGTCCCCAACACTTAAAACTTCCCCTTATTAAAATAAAGTAAAATTCATAGACGAAATGCAAATCAGATCAAAACAATAATCATAACTAGCAAACAACTCATAAGGCACTCAACAGTTCTTATTTTCCCTTATTAAAAAACAAAATGCAAAGAAGATAAAAATAACAATCATAACAATCAAAAAACTCATAAATTCCCCAACACTAATAACCTCCCCTCATTAAAAAAATAAAAATGCAAAGACAAAAATAACAAGAAGAAGAAGAAGATGGACAATCAAGAAGAAACAGGAGACCCCCAGCCACCACCGCCAGGAGTAAGGATAAGGACGGCATCCCCGGGGTCCACGTCGACACTATTCTTCCCCCCGAGGTAGATCCGACGGCCGTCCTTCTTCACCAGCAGATTCACCCCTTTCGCCCCATCTCCGCCCCCATTCGCGCCCCTCGGCGCGAACACCCTTCGCTCGCTCAGCACGCTCACCGTCACCCTCCGCCGGAACTCAATCTCCCTCACAATCCCATCTCCGCCCCGAAACCGCCCCGCCCCTCCGCTCCCTTCTCGGATCCCGAACCTTCTCACCCTTACCGGGTACCGCCGCTCCAATATCTCCGGATCCGTTATCCTGGTATTGGTCATATGGCACTGGACCGCGCTCGCCCCGGCCCAGCCCGGCCCGGCCCCGGCCCCACCCCCGACCGTCTCGTAGTAGCCGAACCCCCCGTCACCAAAGGTCAGGTTGTTCATGCACCCCTGCGAGCCGGCGCAGGCCCGGAACGCCGCCAGCACCACGTCGGTCACCCGCTGCGAGGTCAACACGTTCCCCCCCACGACCGCGGCGCGGTCGGACGGCGCGAGCAGCGAGCCGGCCGGCACCGCGATCCGGACCGCGGCCAGGCACCCCTGGTTCAGCGGTATGTCCTCCCCCAGCATCGCCCTCAGCGAGTATATAACGGCCGCCACCGTCACCGCCGGCGGCGCGTTCCAATTCCCGTAGACCTCCTCCGTCGTCCCCGCGAAGTCAAACACCGCTGACCCGTTGACCTCGTCAACGGTCAACGTCAGCCGGATCGCGGCGCCGTCGTCCATGAAGTCCTCCACGGCGGCGCGGCCGGCGTGCCGCCGGAGCATGGCCCGGACCGCGGACTCGGCGTTGGCCTGGACCAGCCCCATGTAGGCGTGGACCGTGGGGAGCGTGTACTGGTCAACGAGCTCGTGGATGAGAGAGATACCGCGCTGGTTGGCCGCGACTTGGGCCTTGAGGTCCGAGAGGTTGTCCGCCAGCCGCCGCGTGCCTCTGAGGACGGCCGCGGCCTCGGACTCCTGGAAGACGCCGTTGCGGACCAGCTTGAAGGATTTGACCGCGGCGCCTTCCTCGGAGAGGAGCTTGGAGAAGGGCGGCATGCTGCCCGGGGTGGCGCCGCCGATGTCCGCGTGGTGCCCACGGCTCGCCACGAAGAAGATGGGGTCCACGGCGGGGGGGGCGAAGACGGGGGTGATGACCGTGATGTCTGGGAGGTGGGTCCCCCCCGCGGCCGGGTGGTTCGAGAGGACAACGTCGCCGGGGGCCAGGTCCCCGGCCCAGTGGGCTATCTGCCACTTGACCGCGGCCGACATCGACCCCAGGTGGACCGGCACGTGCGGGGCGTTGGCCACCAGCGAGCCGTCCGGTCCGAAGAGCGCGCAGGAGAAGTCGAGCCGCTCCTTGATGTTGGTGCTGACCGCGGTCCGCTGTAGGGCCCGCCCCATCTGCTCTGCAATCCCCATGAACCGGTGGTTGAAGATCGACACGTGGACCACGTCAACGGCAGCGTCAGCGGTGCCGCCGCTGTGGTCAACCTCTATCCTGATGTTGCCGTAGGGGGTCACGGCGGCGGTGCACCCCGGCTCCACCACCACGGTGCTGTTCCCATTCATGATCAGCGCCGGCCCGGCCACGGTCTGCCCCAGCCCCATCTCCTCCAGCTTGAACAGCGGCGTGTCTCGCCACCCCCCTGTGAAGTACACCTGGCACGTCGCCGCCGGGCGGGCGGCGGCGCCACCGCCGAACAGCTGGCGGGGCTTTAAGATCGCCGTCTCCCCCACGCCGCGCGCCCTCACGTCGGAGACGACGACATTGCGGTTCTCCAGCCGGAAGCCGTACTCTCTCTGGAATTGCCCCACGAACACCGCCTCCAGGTCCATGGCGGTGGTGTCGGCGCCGCCCGGGAGCTTGACCATGATGGCGGTGTCGGTCCCCTCGTAGCGGAGGTGGAGGAAGGCGTCGACAGAGATCCGGTCCGGGGTGAAGCCCTGGTCAACGAGTTTGAGCTTGACTTTGTCGGTCAATGCGGCGGCGCGGCGGCCGGCCTCGAGGACGGTGGCTTCGTCACCGGAGAGCACAGCGGCGAAGGGCTCCTGGAGATCCTCGACGACGTCGGCCAGGCCCATGCCGTAGGCGCTGAGGATGCCGCAGAAGCGGTGGACGAAGACGAGGGACATGCCCAGTGCGCGCGCTACGGCGCAGGCGTGCTGCGGGCCTGCACCGCCGAAGCAGGCCAGCGCGTGGTTCCTCGTCTCATGGCCCTTCATCTCGGTCAGCTGGCGGATCGGACGGCACATGGCCTCGTTGGCCACTTGGATGAACCCCAGCGCCACGTCCTCCACTGTCATGGGCGGTGCCGCCTGGTCCTGGGCTTGCCTGTAGGCGTTGACTTCCGAGGTCAACGTCTCGAAGGCGGCTCGGGCGGCGGCGAGGTCCAGGGGCTGGTCCTCCCCCGGGCCGAAGATGGCGGGGAAGTGAGCCGGGTCGACCCGGCCCAGGACCAGGTTGGCGTCGGTCAGGGCCAGCTGGCCGCCCTTCCGGTAGCAGACTGGACCGGGGTGGGCGCCGACAGACTCCGGCCCTACCCGAAAGGACCCGAACCGGAACTCTAGCTTGGACCCGCCGCCAGCCGCCACCGTGGTGATGTCCAGCTGCGGCGCCTGGATGGCGGCACCGGCAATCTCTGCCTCCAGGACGTGTTCAAAAACACCGTCGTAGCGGCTGACGTCAGTCGAGGTCCCGCCCATGTCGAACCCGATCAGCGGCTTGCTCGTCTCGAGCCCGTGCAGCGTCTTGGCGTAGCCGACCACGCCTCCAGCCGGACCGGACAGAACCGCCTTGTAGCCAGAGAACCGGCTCTCTGCCGCCAGCCCGCCGTCCGACTGCATGAAGAGGACGTTGACCGTTGACTGGTCAAACTTGGACATGAAGGTGGAGAGGTAGCGGCGGATGATGGGGGTGAGGTAGGCGTCCACCGTGGCAGTCAACCCACGGGGGACGGCGCGGATCATCGGAGTCAACGACGAGGAGAGGGACACGTGGTGGAATCCTGCTGCCTCAGCGAGCTGCTGGACACGGAGCTCGTGGTGGGGGTACGTGTAAGAATGGAGGAGCACCACGGCGAGGGAGGTTATCCCCTGTTGGACGAGGTCGCGCAGGGCCGGTGCGAGCGCCGCCTCGTCGAGGGGGCGGCGGACGTTGACCAACTCGCCAGAGATGCCGAGCTCGACCCTGTCTGAGTCAACCTGGTCATCATCGTGGACGAGGTCAACGCGCTCGTCGGCTTCGACGACGGCTTCAAAGAGAGGGGAAGGCCGGGAGACAGTGAGGTCGAAGATGTTGGGCCGGGCCTGGCTGCCGATGTAGAGCAAATCCCGGAAGCCACGTGTCACGCAGAGAGCCGTCCGTTCGCCCTTGCGTTCCAGCAGGGCATTGGTGGCGACGGTGGTGCCCATGCGGATCCAGTCAATCCTGTCCGTCGGAATCTTGGATGATCGGGGGATCTTCTGCCCAGTGTGCTGCTCCAAGATCCGGCGGATGCCTTCAATGGGGGCATCTTCGTAATTTGCCGGGTCAACGCTGAGCAGCTTCATGACTTGGCCCTCGCGTTGACCAGGGATATCCGCATAGATGTCAGTGAAGGTTCCACCCCGATCAATGCAGAATCTGAACTTGCTCTCTGGGCTTGCCATAATTTCCTGCTTGAATGAACAAAAACAAAATTTTGATTTAAAATCCAAATTTAAGAAGGATTTTATTTGATGATTCTATGTTCTTTTCGAAGAATATTTGATGATTGTATTATGGGAGAGGAAAATTTGGATTTCTGATAATCCTCTGAGAAATGATCTTTGGTAGATCTAGGAGGTTGGAAGAGTAGACATCATCAAGAGGACAAGACGGATGAAGCTGGCAGAGTGGATGTCACAGAGTGGAGAAGACAGAGGAAGCTGGCGGACTGGACATCACCAAGAGGTCAAGAAGAGGATTACAGCGATGGTGTAGTCATCGATTCAGAATACCACTTCTTCTGAGAGCAATGATTACAGGGGCAAAAAGAAAAGAAAAACCTCAACGTCCTTCATCTTTGAACTCGGACTAAAGATAAACAGGAGCAAGGAAAAAAAGAAGAATTATCCATCCTCTAGTTCTTCAGCAGATCCATAGAGGAAGAAAAAATCAAAATTTTATGACATTCTGCAATTATTTTCCCGTGATTTATCAGGAATGATAAAGGAAGAGATCTACTGTCTACTCCCATTTTTAAGTAAAGTATGCATAAAACTGTGGGAAAAAATATAAGAGATCTATAAATCACTCGAACTTGAAGGGCTTATACTCTGGAAGCATCCCTTTTAAGATTAATGTGTTCTTTTTTTGGAATTTTAGAGGAAAGAATTCTTCAATCTTCGCAGAAAATAAACCCATTTACAGATATTTTGAAACGCAAAAGAACAAGTCATGTATTTGACCGTAGACATTACACTTGATCCGGTTGATCAGTACTCATGATCACAAGATTTGGATTACACAGAAAGAAAATCGAGGAGAAGAATAATCTTTTCCGAAAGGGGAAGATAGCAATAAACATAGACAATAAGAGAGCGAGAGAGATTTCGATAAAGAAATGAACTGTCAGGCACATCGAGGGAGAGATAGATAGATAGATTCATTATTAGACAAATACAAAAGACTGGTACGCAAGTCGGAAAGGATAAATTGATTAACCAAATCTATAAATAACAGATAAAATATGTGATACGTACAGTCCTATAACTGGACACGCGGGGAGAATGAGAGAGTGAGAGTTAGATCAGTTGTTTGCTAGAGAGAGAGAGGAAAGAGATGAATCGATCAACAGAAAGATCGAAAGAATTTTAACTGCAGGAGAAGCAGAGATATAAAAATGGAAGTTGAAAAAAAAATTAAGGGACTTATAAGAGGAGAATGAACGGAATGACAAGAAAACCGGGTTAAGAAAAATCTAAATGCGATCAATGAAAATCCGGTAATACGATAAGATCACCGGTCCGCGAAGATCAAATTCTAAACCCCACTAAAATCACGCAATTGCAGAAGCGAGGGGCGCCTCAATTGGGGGAAAAGAAGAGATCGTGTTTATAGAAGATGGGTAGTAGAGAATTGAGCATTACAGAGTAAAAGACGCGTTGTTCTACCTTTCTTCAACGCTCAAGAGCAGATCTCAATCAAAAGACTCAAACTTTATCCGCTTCTCGCGCTGAGAGTTGATCCGCTAGGATCTCCAGCGAGACGATCGGCTGTGAAAAAAACCGTCGATTGTCTTCTCTCTCTTTATATATCTCGTCTTTTTTCTTCTTATCTGCAACCGCATGACACAGTTTTCATTTAATGTTAAAAACAAATATAATTTAATAACATTATATTTCTTTTCACATCATGATGGTTTATTTAATGTCTTCTTTTAATTGCAGTCTTTTTCATTCGACAATGATTTGGATATAATTAGTATATATCTTCAAATGCTACGGCGTACGTTGTTTTGGCTCTTTAAA
Source organism: Wolffia australiana (assembly GCF_029677425.1). Classification (NCBI taxonomy): domain Eukaryota; kingdom Viridiplantae; phylum Streptophyta; class Magnoliopsida; order Alismatales; family Araceae; genus Wolffia; species Wolffia australiana. The sequence goes on along the minus strand of NC_135835.1, from coordinate 26,489,938 downwards.
GTATTTTTACTCTAGAAGCATCTTAAATTGACAAATATATATCACTGCTTAGAAATATCATATTATTTACCACAGTAGTTATTTGAGCTTGATATGTATGTAGATATGACTTAGATATATCCTAATTTTCTAGAGAACTATTCAATATTGAAAAATATAACCCAGTGGACATAGCTGTCTCCAGAATACTCTTTGTCACCCTGAAAAGAAATGCTTGATAAATTTCTCAGCTAAAGTCAATTTTAATATATATCTGAATTTCTCTAGAATATGCTGAATTGTTTTACTTTCGTTTAAAGCATGTTGAAGCATAAATCAGTGTTATGATATTCCTTACTAAACAATTAAAAGTCAATGTATACACTTAAGCTATCTTTGTGAGCAAAATGTGCATTTCATGTTATATGGTTTGGTATATTTAATATTAAGCAAAAAATGACCGTTCTTAATAATTCGATTTAATATCTTTAATATTATCTATCGAATTAATTGTCATTTTATAGAAATCTAATATTCATGGTTTATGTGGGGTCTCCCAAATCCAATATACATTTTATGAGCATTGCTCCAATATTTATTTTATTAATACATATTGGATATTGTTTCGTAGCATCAAATTCATTCATTTTATTACTGATTATGTCTAGAAAATGAATGTGATTAACACATAAGTCATGCCTTATTTCATGGCTTGAGGAGTACTCCAATATTATGTTTTTATTTTTATGTGTTTGATGAAGTATGTGGATATTTAATATTTAATATATGAGCTTAAAGCTGATGAAGTATGTGGATGTAAATGCCGTGGTAGTTTAATGGGTTTCACATTAAGTTTTTTGTGATTATGTCGTTGGCAACTTGATATATTAATTATCTCTTTCATTACTCAATATAATAACTCAATTATTGTAAGAGGATTCTAGGGTTCTATTTTTTGATGAATATGTAAATACATAGTCAATAGTATTTATGTTTTATTTATTGAGCTTTCATGTACTCTTATACATACACACATGCAAACTTCCTATGGTGCAGTCAATTTTCTTGACATATCAACAAAGAATTTCAGTAATTTACATTTTCCCCTCCTAACTTGAAAATAAAAAAAATATCTGTAAAACATATTTTGAATGGTGATGATGTCGAACAGTGATACAATGGTCAGATCCTTATTCAAATTAATCCAGCATATTTATTTAATCATTGAGCATGATAATAAACAAATGGTTTATGCTGTTGAATGAGTTTTGGTACAACCAAATCGATAATATGTTTTTTAAATTATTTTAGAAACATGTTTGTATGATAATAGATGGCCCCATTTTCAGCATGTCAAGTAAATTTATTTTCGACTCAATACAAACTTGTCATTTATAAATTTTCCTTGTTTTTGAAAAACAATTATTTTTATCATCTGTTTTTCTATCATTCATTGTTTGTAAATTGGGCACTAGTAATGTGACTTTAAAAGTACTAAATCTGTTTCATATGCAAAATTATGTTTAAGAGGGTACCAAATCACATATTATGAATACTAGCTTAGGAAAAAATTGAATAAAGTTCATAAAGTTTAGCATGGAAACTTATGCCAGTACTGATTATCATATCATAAAAAATGGAATATTTTTTAATATTTGTGGGCTGCTCACAAATAAGTTAATGATATTTTCATTTTTTGGTATCAAATAAATTAATATTTTTAATATTTGAACAAATTTGTTGAGTGCATTGTATTTGGTACAAGGTTAATGTATTTTTCAAAAAAATTGAGATGTTTTATCATTGATTATGATATCTTCAGAAACCATTCTATAATATTTGTATGTAAATGTTTGACCCAAAAAGGATGTTCTATTTATAACTTATGGTTCTTAAATTGCATCCATAAAGACATGGACAAAGGCTTTCCGGAACGTTTTATTTACAAATATTTGATGTATTTGACATTAATGAATAAGTGAAATCCAGAATAGGATAAAAATACTATATATGAGATAAAATTTTAATACTAAAGAGGGCAGTGCTATAGAGTTACATAAAAACACAATGCAAAAGGAAGATCAAAGGTGTTGGCTTCCAGCAAGATGATCAGACAGGGCTAGGACCTAGTTGCCCAATAATGCATAATATATATATAAAATTAAGATGAAAATCAAATAAATTGATTCATTCCATGGCAAGATGATTTATAGATGAGAAGTTTCTTAAACATGCAAGGCATAGGGATGCAATGGTTGTACATACTACAATAAATTCGAGCAAGCAGAATATCTCATTATCTAGAAATGGTAAGATAATGTTTCTCTCTTGTAGAATAACAATAGAAATATTAGATCCATGAATATCTAAGAATAATAGAGGAACGAAAAGCTAAGAGCTCTTCAAAGAGGGAAAATCGAAGAACACAGACAGTCTAGTTGAATAAGATAATCACTTCCTCTCATGAGTCATCTTGTTCTCCTTTTTTCTCTTCCTTTTCCGTAATAACCAAAATTATGACGTTGATTTCCTACTACAGGAGGATAAATACTTTATATGACATAGGATTGTCCTGGTTTCCGATCTATCATTCTTCTCAAGAAATTTGGATCTTAATAGTGCAAATTGAACCTCCTACATGGTCTGTCTTATCCCTGAGTATAAAAAGTGTATACAAGAAGAACATGCATAATTTAAGGATTTTACAAAGGTTATAATTATGATCATATTTCTCGATGTATCCCATCCGTGATCCATATAACATTAATCTCAGTCTTATCTTCCAATTTCATTAATTGAAATCCATCATTGTTAATCTTAGTCTCAATCATGTATGGCAGGACGTCATGCGGTGCCACACGCGCCTGACTAGCATTCATTACCAACTATGTGAGGGGAATCAAAATGCAGATGCACTTGCCAACTATAAGGTATTCTCTCGCACCCCTTCCCTCTATACTGCATGGCAGAATCTTCCTCGAGAGTCCCATGGCTGCCATCACATCGAGAGACTCGGCCTGCCAACTCTCCACACATGTTGTACACTTGCACCGGACGGCCCTCGCGAGTGGCATTTTGTGTGGAGCACTAGAGGGGGGCGTGCACATGTAAGATGATAACTGATGATGGCATAAAGAATGCACATCCTCCATGCATCACCAACTCCGAGAGACAAAAACGAGCTGTAGGCACATGAGGTCTCCTAGATGACCTGCAGCGTGTACTAGTAGGGTCTGTGTGTAATTGGGATATTTACACTCACTCCACACCTATGAACTCTTATAAACACTCCACCTCCAAAATATAAAAACCCCCCTCGATGGCATCCAGGGCACGGCTGGATCGGTCTACGAGCACAACCTTTGGGTTGGACATACCCTGCACCGTGTTTTTGCCAAAATAAAAAATGATCTTTGACTCAATCATCCCATCATTCTCTCAATATTAATCCTTCTCTCATAGTTCAACTCTATCAATCTTAGTCCACTTGTTTTGCCCCTCTGCTCTCTCTCTCTCACTCTCTCTTGTTACTCTGTTCCTCTACAAATATAAAGTTTTTTTTTCTGCATGAAATCATACAAAGGCTCAAGAGTGTAGGAAATTCTGTATTTTACCTCTACATGCACCATGTTTTTGCCAAAATAAAAAAAATAATCTTAGACTCAATGATCCCATTATTCTCTCATTATTAATCCTTCTCTCATAGTTCAACTCTATCAATCTTAGTCTACTTGTTTTCTCCCCCCTGCTCTCACTCTCTCACTCTCTCTTACTCTGTCTCCCTACATATATGAAGTCTTTTTTCCTGTATGAAAGAAATCATACAAAGGCTCAAAAGTATAGGAAAATTCTCTCTTTTTCCTTTACATCGACTAAAGTTTTTTCTTGGTTGGGATATATATATGCGCATATATTTATCTCTGTATCTCTAAGAAGGGAGGTGGCGTGTTCATAGAAGAAGGGTGATCTCTCTCTGGCGAAGAGAGCGGTGAAGGATGTCGAGGAGAGAAAATCAAGATTTCCAGGACACCAACATCGCCAATGCTACAATCGCCTCTGCAGGCCCGCCGATCTCCAGCGAGAAGCATCTTCTTCCGGCTGCCAAGAGCGTTGACGGCCAAGCCGTCGTGAAAAGGTCAATCTTTCTCGCGACCCATCTTTGATTTCTTCTATTTTTATTCTTTTTTCGTTCGATTGGGCTAACCCGCACAGAACTTGTGGGAATTCGATGGATTTGAAGATTTTTATTTCGCCGATCTCCCATTATTTGTTTTCTGATAGGAATTTTGGACTTCTTACGGATTCCTTTTCTTGAACTTATTGACCTTCGCCCTTGTTCTTTGTAGATTATTCTTAACCAATTAGACCATCATGGAAATGGAATGGAGTAGTCTCTGTGTATAAATAATTCTCTGATTTAAAAATGTTAATCCCATAATTAATCCACTGGGAAGTTGTGGGAATTCGATGGATTTAAAATTTTTAATTTCGCCGATCGCTGATTATTTTTTTCCTGATAGGAATTCTCAATTACGGATTACCTTCCCGACACCACTTCCAGGATATTTTTCATGAATTTCTAGACCTTTGCCTTGTTCTTTGTCGAGGGTTCTTAACCAATTATACCATCATGAAAAGTGAATGGAATTCGTCTCTATGTATAAAAAATTATTCAGTGAATCAATTCTATTTGAATTAAATGGTAGCTTACGAACTTTTCCCTTTTTCTTTGTCGATGACTTGACCAATTTTTTTTGTAAATAAATGATTCTTGACCAAGTATCCCCAAAATGGAAATGAAATGGACTTAGTCTTTTTACGTCAATAAGCCCCTTATGCGTTTAAATTTCTTCATCGCATGGTGAAATTTCGCGAATCACATCTGTTAGAATTAAAGGAAAACTTATGATACACAATGACATATATGCATGTCCCTGTAAGAGATAAGCCTAACATAATATTCTTTTACTTCAAAAACAGGCTCCAATCCGAGCTGATGGCCCTAATGGTACGTCTATTCAACAACTCGGCTAAGAAATTTCTTTGGAGCTGATGATCTGTTCTTCTTTTATCTTGAAGATGTGTGGGGATTCAGGAATCTCTGCATTTCCAGAAGGAGAGAGCATCACTTGCTGGAAGGGAACGATAAGTGGATCGAGTGGCACAGTGTACGAAGGCACCACTTACAAGCTCTCTCTCAATTTTCCCAATGATTATCCATTCAAGCCCCCCAAAGTAAAGTTTGTGACCCCCTGCTTTCACCCCAATATTGATGCCTTTGGGAACATCTGCTTGGACATCCTTCAGGTATATATCTCTGTAGAAATTTCGACATCTGCGAATTTTATGACTTTGGATTTACCCTGATGAGATGGAATCAGTTAGAGGGGAAGGTGTTCGAGCATGGTTCTATGATTTTTTAGTGTAATTAAGGAGAAATTATCATATGTGACTCTCTCTCTATCTTCTTTAGATCCTTTCACTGTTATGATGAGAGATGATGACGAATTGACAGCGTCATATGACATTGAGGACATTGCCATCCTCCTTCAAGCTGCAGATGATAATGATGATGGGTGTTGGATTATGACGGGTATTCACTGGTTTCTCTCTTTAGGATAAATGGTCGTCAGCATACGATGTGAGAACAATTTTGCTGTCCATTCAGAGTCTTCTTGGAGGTTACCATTGCACCTATTTCCTTCCACTTCAATCCTTTTTTTCTTCATTCTTATTTTCCATATGCATCAATGCAGAGCCCAACAATGAGTCCCCTCTCAATACTCAGGCGGCTGCCTTATGGCCCAACCAAGAAGGTATGATCTGTTCTCTCACTCTTTCTCTCTTTAACTGTCTTATGTTTCTCTGCCTGTTGGTACATGTTTTATTTGTGTGTTGTTATTCCATTTTGGTATCTGCAGTTGTCTCTTTAAACGTTGATATATATACTTCTCTCTTTCTTTCTCTTAGCCTTTTTCCGCACCTTTGGCCCAATGCCATCCACAATAACGTGTGGATTCTCTTCAGCATATTCTCTCACATTTTATCTATCTATCTATTCCTTTCTCTGTGTACCCATTTACTCGATCTACCCATCTAGTTATACATGGATCTTCCCTTTTACATGGGCTTAGAAATCTTTACTTATCCATTCGTAGATTTATGCTTCCTTCTCCTCTCTTTTTAGTATTTTTTGTTTGGGGATCGTTTGAAACGAATTTGTCAACTACTCTGTAATGATGTAATCTCTATCCTCTTTTTCTGGGTTTTTCAGAGTTTAGGAAGATGATGGAAAAGATCACCAGGCCGGCTCCATGATTTTTTGGAGAACGGAAGAGGCAAAGACCCTTTTCGTCGATGTATTTGTTGACTCTATGTGCCTTATCTCATTTGGAATCTCATGTGCAATGTATGGGTTCTTCCCCTCTATCTTTCTCTTTCTCTCTCTCTCTCTCTCTCTCTCTCTCTCTCTCTCTCTCTCTGTTTCTCCCATCTTCTCTCCTTGCTTTCTCTTTCTCTCTCTTTATTCTTCTTACTTTTTTTCTTTAACTCATCTTCTCCCTCTCTTTCTCCATTATTTTCAGTATTTCTTCTGCACCCATATTTATCTACAGATCTCATTAGGGTACTTGCGCAATACAGTGTAATACATGGCTTAATAACAAAATAAACATATAAAGAAAAGGAAAGAACACCCACAGACACTCCCCCTCAAACTGGGAGATATATATTCTTCATGCCCAGCTTGCTCATTAATCTTTGAAATGTACTTCCCGGTAGGCCTTTGGTGAGAATGTCTGCTGCTTGGTCAAGTGATCGGACATACTTCTGGATTATGCCTTTATCAATTTTCTCCCGAATAAAGTGTCTGTTGATTTCCATTACGACCATGTTGAACTGGATTATGTGCGATGTCAATGGCGGACTTGTTGTCACAATACAGTAAGACTAGATCATCTTGAGGAACTCTCAAGTCTTCAAGTATTCCTCTCATCCACAATGCTTCATATATCCCCTTAGTCAATGCCCCGAACTCAGCATCAGAGCTAGAGCTTGACACTACATCTTGTTTCTTGATTCTCCATGTAACCATATTACCTCCAATAAAGGAACAATATCATGATGCTGATCTTCGGTCAGTAATTGACCCTCTATAGTCTGCATTTGTGTACACTTCGAGGGAAGTATTTCCCTCTCTTATGAAGGGTAGACCTTGTCCAGCTGTCCATTTCAGATACGCTAGAACTCTGTGGTCTGTGTTCATGTGAGGCTCCTTTGGGTTGTGCATGAACTGACTTAGGGTTCCCACTACGAATGCTCTATCTGGCCTTGTGTGACTTACTTAGGTATATCAGCTTAACAACCAACCGTTGATACTGACCTTTGTTGACTTGGACATCATCTTGGCACACACCTAGTTTACCGTTTGGATCAATTGGTATATTTGATGACTTGCATTCGGTTACCATTTTCTCTTGTAGAAGATATAGTGTATACTTCCTCTGTGAAACGAATATCCCTTCTTCAGAATAGGCAATTTGATTCCCAGGAATTAACGTAGAGGTCTTAGTAAGTTAATGTCAAATAGCTTGCCCAATTGGCTGCTCATGTGCTGGATTTATTTTTAGTCTTAACATAATAGTATCATCAAAATACACTAACAGGATCACAACTTTGCCTCAGATGGAATGTTTGATGAACTGAGTATGATCCAAATGAGTCTACGTGTATCCCATTTCCTTTATTGATTGAGAAAATATCCCAAAGCATACCCTGGGTGATTGCTTTAACCCATACAAAGCCTTTTTGAGTTGACATACTTTGTTTTGCCCTTGTTCTTTGAGTTAACCATCTGAGAGCATGGTTTGGGAGTTGACCCACTTACAGCCAACTGTCTCCATTGCCTCCCTCCATCTTGGTAATTTAATTACCTCTTCCACATTTATAGGTATTGCTTCACTGTCTATGTTGGTGAGAAGTGTACAATAGCAAGGAGAGATTCTTTCATAACTAACAATATGTGATAGGGGGTACCTTCCCTGCTAAGTAAAAGTCATCTTCCCCTTTTTTAGGGAACGTCTCAGGTCTTCATTATGTAATCCTTCTTCAACTGGTTTTTCTTCATCAGTGACAGAGGTTTATGCTTCTGCTCTTGGTCCGGGAAATTCTGTAGTGGGCTTGCTTCATCTTTGGGAGTTTTTGCAGTATTGTGATGGAGGACCATCTCGAGGACGACGCCACGATGACAAAGAACCATCTCGAGGATGACGCGATTGGACTTCGTCAGCTACGCCGAGCAGCTCGCGCCGACGCTCGCCACCCGGGGTTTAAGTACCCCGCGTAAGAACTTTTATCTTTTTACTTATGCTCATTTTCATGTGTGTTTGCATTTTCGGATTCGTGGACTGGGCCAATGTTGTTGGGCCCCGTCCTCGTCGTTTTTACTTTTTATGTTTGTATTTTGAATTTGGAAGGAGAGACCGAACCACGTCTCGCGACGGTTCGTCCTCTCCCACGTTCACTTGGCACCCATCCTCACTATATAAGGGGATGGCATGCCCAAGGAACACCTTGGAGTCATTGTTGAAAAGTTTATTCACAATTCGTCTCCCCCCCTATCGTAGAGAGTAATGTAGGGGGTTTGGCTAGCCCCACCCCACGTCAAGATCACTCCGTGGGTAGAGCCCACGTCTCTCCCGTCGAGATCACTCCGAGGGAGACGTGTTAAAGCGCGCCGTCGAGATCACTCCGGTGCGAGGAAAGAGTTTCAAGAAGCCGCCGCCATCAAGAATCGAAAGAGGCCTTCGTCGAGATTACTCCGGGGGTCTTGGGAGATTCAAGAAGCGTCGCCGACACGTCATCAACCTGGGAAATCTGCTCCGCCGAGGGAGCACACCCCAGATCCATCAAGAACTCCTCTTTCTTGGAGGGTTCTTGGTTGTTACAGTTCAAGAAAGCCATTTCTTGGTACCTTTTTTCCACCCTTCCACCATTCCTGATCCATACCCCCCCTTCTCTTCGTTCTTGATCCACCCCACCACCGTTCTTGAACACCCTCCCACATTTCTTGAATTTCCCCTCTTTCCTCCTTTCCCCATCGTTTCTTGATTCCCAACCGCCTCGTCTTGCCTTTCTTGATCGCCCACCCTCCTTTCCCCATCGTTTCTTGATTCCCAACCACCTCGTCTTGCCTTTCTTGATCGCCCACCCCCCTTTCCCCATCATTTCTTGATTCCCAACCGCCTCGTCTTGCCTTTCTTGATCGCCCACCCTCCTTTCCCCATCGTTTCTTGATTCCCAACCGCCTCCTCTTGCCTTTCTTGATCGCCCACCCCCCTTTCCCCATCGTTTCTTGATTCCCAACCGCCTCGTCTTGCCTTTCTTGATCGCCTACCCTCCTTTCTCCCATCGTTTCTTGATTCCCAACCGCCTCGTCTTGCCTTTCTTGATCGCCCACCCTCCTTTCCCCATCGTTTCTTGATTCCCAACCGCATCCTCTTGTCTTTCTTGATCGCCCACCTTTCTTTCCCCTTGATTTCTTGATTTCTTAATTTCTTGAATTCTTGATTTCATGATTTCTTGATTTCTTGATCTCACCATATCTCCTTGATTCCCCTTCGTTCTCCCCTTCGCCCTCATCTTTCTTGATTCCCACCCTCTACACCATAACCGATTACTTGGTTTTCTGCCCCACCCCCACGACTATTCCCACGATACTTGGTTCGCTGTCTTGCCCGCCCACACGACTACGCCGTGCGCCAGCCAAGCGCGCGCCTTGTGCGCCCTCTGCTCCGACTCTTGTTGCACGCCACCCGTGGACTCAGCTCTCTGCTGGTAGTTACGACCGCACCGTCCGCACCCGGTTTTGTCCTCGTCAACGACACTCGTCCGCACGACCCGACACTAAGCATCCGCTCGATGACTTGGACGCCTTGGACTAAGCGATACAAAGGTCAGTCTCGTCTCCCCTCTATAAACTCCAGTATTATTATCTTCGACAGTCTCGTCTTCCCCTATCGCGTCCGCTACCGTGATATTCTCGAACATCATCAGATAGGACTAGCCACTTTGTCGAGCGTAGGGATTCTTGTGGTAGACGGATTGTCATCCGACTTGGACACCGAACGCTCCAGGGCTGTTAGACGCCCCTCACTTAGTAGACGTCTAGTAGGTCCAGCGGGTCATTGGGAGTTTGACCTTAGGATCACTCCTCTCTCGTTGATCGGTACGGCCGGCGTCGCTATCCGTCAAGTCCTTATCTGCTCATTCGTATTTTCTCATCATTCGGCTTACATCCCTTACATTCGCATCATAACCCTGTGACGTGAAACGTGCCGATCGATCCCGGCCGTCGTCGTTTCACATCATATTGTCTTCTCCCAGGACATGACTGAGTGTCTTTCTAAGGACTTGAACTCCATCCAGCCAATGACTTTCCTGGACCAATTTCTCTGCACTGGAACTATTGTCTTTCTCTCCACTATTCTTCATCATAGTGCACTTTGGAGTGCCTTGATTGGACCTCACTTCTCCTCATTGATGTCATCTAATGAGCTGTAGTTCATTTGATCCTTGTTGAAGTTCACATCTGCTGAGATGAAGAACTTATTCATGGTTGCATTGTAGCATTTATAGCCCTACTGGGTAGTGAGTATCCCAGAAATAGACACTTGATTGATCTTGTAGTTAATTTTACAAGTGGATTGTGAATGTTTACAAAGGTTGTACATCCGAAGACTCTAAATGGAATAGGAGAGTACATATTGATTTCTAGGAAATGAGTTGACATTAAACCCATGGGATTTTGATATTCTAGTTGGTTTGATGGAAGCCAGTTTATTAAATACACAACTGTCAGGAGTGCATCTGCCCAAAATTGAATAGGGACATGACCTTGGAAAAGTAAAATCCTGTTAGTAGCAATCACATGCCCAATTTTCCTCTTTGTTATCCCATTCTGTCGGAGAGTATTTACACAAGTGGACTCGTGAATAATAACATGATCACAGAAGAACTTGATCAAGGTACCATTACAATAATTTTGGCATTGTCAGATACGAATTTATTAATGGTGAAAAAATGCTAATTTTTCATCAAAATACAGAAATCCTGAAAAATCTTGGATACTATGGACTTGTATTTAAAAAATGTACCCATGTTACTCTAATGCAGCCATTGACAAGGATTAGGAACCACCTCTTTCTCGTAATAGTTGGGGTTGTGCAGGGTCCCCAAATATTACTATGTATCAAGACAAATGGAAGATTTTGCCTCTCACTTATGTCATAAAATGAAACTAGTTTGTGTTTTCCAAAATGACACACATCAAAACAGAAATTTGATACACCACTATTCTTAACATAAACTGGGAGCAGTCTCCCAAAAACATCAAGCAATAGATGTCCAGTTATGGAATGCAAAATCTTGATATTGGTCAGCTTCTTAGGTTACCCACCATCAGTGCATCTCCATAATTATCTTCCATTTGAATAAGTAATTTCTTCATTTTAATATATCCAATCCTTCAGTTCAGTACCTTACCAAATAAAAAACACTCATCAGAGTTCATCATAAGAAAACCCTAAATATTTTTCACCAATCTCTGAGGAGAGATAAGTTGAGTTCTCAGTTGTTGTACATGTAGTATTTCCTTGACAAACCCCAAGTAATTAATAAGTCGATTTCACCACTTAAGACAGTGCCAGTCTGAGTTCCCGAAAGTATTTCTACTCCAGCAGTATTCACCTTTCATGGAGTATAACACAAAGAATAAGTGGTGAAAATAAGTCAATATGGGTTCATGCAATCTGTTTCCCCAGAGTCAATTACCTAGTCTAGCTTTAATGGGGATGAGTAGAAACCAATTGAAATTAGATGATCACATGATTTCACCATGGAGGTAGAGCCAAGCATACTCTAAATCCATTCAAATTCTTTCCCCTTGTTACTTAATTCTTCCCCGGTAGTGGCCTGAGGGGAATTATGTTCTTCTTGATGGGCATCTTCATAATGTTCCTCGGTACCTTCCTGGAAAGTATTGTTATACACCTGACTTGAGCAACCAGGTCTTCCATGAAGTTTCCAACATTGATCGGTGTTATGATTGTGCTTCTCACAATATTTCCAGAATAAACCATCCTTTGACTATGTCTTCTGATTATTCTATGTCGGTTGATATTTTGGTGGCATTGCCGTGGACATAAGAATGGTGCCACTATCAATAACAAGTGGCTCTGGAGCTACTATTTTTTTTCAAATAAGTCAAATTGTTTACTCCAGGTCTGGGACTTTTTCTTGGTTTGAAATCTGGCTCCTCATTGCCTCATAATCATTGGCTCCTCAGAATTTGGGTTTCCTATAGGCGAATATTGGTTTATCTCTCTCCACAAAGGATGTAATTTTTATACATAGGATGTCACATTTCTCTCAACTTGGACCAGATTGGTTGCCCTGGTCACCAAGCAATATAGTCTCCTATCCTTGCATTTGGAACTTCCTTTATGTGCATGATCCCATATATCTTTTTATGTCTTCATCAGCATGAAGTTCTTAAACTCCTCTCCAGCCAAACTAAGTTGGAGACATGTACGAATCAGAGCATCCTCTCGTTTCCAAACGTTGTATCCTAGATCTGTAAGATTCTAAGAGACAAATAGGAGTTCAGAGAGATCCATACCTTCTAAGATAAGCTCAATGTATTGTGCCAAATGCAATGTATTGATCCCATCATGTTGTAGTTCTTCTGGTACACTAGAGAAAATAATATGAGTTGACTGCTCATAATCTTGAAAAAGTTTTGGATTTCCTCTGGTTCCCTGTGTTATTCTAGATCTGCTTAGATCTGCACGGTCGACCATATGCTCAAACACGTGTTGGTAGTGCACTCACCTCCTTTGAAGGACTCTACTCTGTTTTGATACAAACAAAGTGGAAAGAGATGGGAATGACTCTACTCTGTTTTGACATCGTATGCTAACATCACTTCGCACAGAGCTCTGGAACGATGTCAACTTCCCAGCTGATCGATGAGGAGAATGACCAACAGAGAGAACTCATATTCTCCATGTTGTCTTCTCCACCTGGCGTAACCCTAGCCGCCAAGAGAGAGAAAGAGGATACAGCAAAAAAAATGACTTAAACTTCATAAAGAGGATTCACCTAGTACTTATATTGGATTACACCGATATGGTCCACGTGGGCCCAATAGGGTGGATCCCAATTATACATATCTCATAAGGGTACTTTTGCAATATAATGAAATACATGGCTTAGTAACAAAATAAACATATAAAGAAAAGGGAAGAGCACCTACTGACCTCTATCTCTTCCTTGCATTGTCGCTTTATCTTCTCATCCATGCCTAGCCTTTCTGACATCTCCCCTACTCTCTCTTTATATGCTTCTCTCTTCATTTGACCATCTTTCTTTGTCTCTACATCACCCGTTTAGTTTGTCTTCCAACTCTTTCCACCCAACAGTCATCCTTTCTTATTATGTTACCCTTCCCCAGGTCAAGACAGATGAATAAAATAATAGGTGATAAATAGGTTGACTAATGACTATAAGGCACCTGTAGGAATGGATGATTTTGGATGACAAACTAAACGGATGACAGATGAAATAATTTTTTATAATATTTTAATGAAATTAAAATTTAACATATTTGAATTGTGATCTAAACCATCTTTCTCCAACTCTTTCTCAATCTATGTATGTCATTGAATCTCTCTCTCTCTTGACCCAGTTCTAACCTTGTATCTCCTTTAATATTTCTCTCTATCTCCAAATATTTATATGTCTTACATGAAAATAGTGTTTCCAGGTAATTTCTGATTTTTCCCTAATTTTCTGTTAATTCTATGAATTTTAAAGGATTTATTGAAGCTCAAAATAATTATTTTTGAATGAAAATGCATATTTAATATTTTATTTCCACATTTATCAGCATGGGAATGAATCAGTGAATTTTCTAGAATTTTTTAGAATTTTTTACGAATTTTTAGGATTTTTCTGAGATTTATTTGAAGAGGAAATGTATTTATTTCAAGGAAAAAAAGTATATTTATAATAGAAAAAAGTATTTTATTATTTTCAAACTTTCAAGGGCCTTTTTGCGAACTTTCGTTGCAAAAAGACCCTGAAAACAGCTCTCGGTCGCCACTACAGGCGTAAAGATCCAATTTAAAATTTTACAGGGTTTTATTGCAATTTTTAATATATATTTTTAATGTTTTTAGGAGAAATAGGAGGAGAGAGAGTGCACCAGGGGGCATATACACAATTCCTTTTGGACGGCGTCCAAAAGCAATTCCAGGCTTTTTAAGGACTTTTCTTCAAAAAGGAGGATTCAAAATGCGCCAGCCAATGAGAGAGCGACACGTCATTGCGTGTTTAAAAACGAAATTAATAAATAAATCAATTTTAAATCCAATGGATTAAATTGGTTTAAAATTGATTTATTAATAACTTTGATCCTGAAGTCCGATTGAGATGATTTTTTATGGATTTGTTCGTCTTGATTCGCTTTTTCTATCTGTACGGTTGGATCATTCAGATCCAGCCTACATTGATAGATAAATATTAAGTACTAAACGGGGGTAAAATAGTGATTTTTACCATATAACCTAAGTATAAAAGCTAAATTTCGAGAGGGGGAGCTTATTCTTGATGGTTCTCTATCACAGCTGCAAGACAGAGAGGAGTCCCACCATGGATCAAGTTATCTGGTACTTTTTCCTTGATTGTATTTGGATTTGTGCATTTTGAATGAGATTAGTTCAATTTCTTGTTTCTTCTTCTTGGTTTTGATCTGAAATTCTAAATAGCTTGGCTTGAGCGGCATGTACAAGCCCTAATTAGGATTGAGAGGAGAATTTGAGGGATTCAATTAAGCATTCAACTAAACAAAGAAAAACTCTAAAAAAATTAGTTTTTATTCTTAGGAGATTAAATTACCCCCATTTCAGTTCTGAATTATCAAAGTTGCAAAAACAAACCAAACTCAAATTAAAAATTCCCTTTTAACCTCTCTAATTGACCTCTTGGATCCTTTTATTAGGATCAAAGAAGCCAATTTAGAGATCCATATTTCTTCTATTCATCTCAACTCTTCTACCCCCCTTTCTAAATTCTCATCTAATTAGGGTGACTTGATCCTCATTGAAGATCAAATTCAGTTTAATCAGAGTGAAACGACCAATACAATCACCAAATCGAATTCCTTACTAGCTTCCCTTGGACGACACTCGTACTTATCACTATACGTCTTAAGTGGAGTTCTTATAAATTTTATTGCATAAGCCAAAATCCACAACGACAAGGGCTAAAAATTGCATAGTTTTTACCCCTATTTTTGGCTTATCAAACACTCTATCCCATCATTCGATGAATCGAATGGCAACACGTGTGAAGACAAGTAAAACCCAAAAAAACATTAACAATTCATATAAAATTAAATATAAAGCCAAAGGTGGAAGTGAGAGATCAATGCCCACATCAACCTTGAGTATTGCAACATTCGAGTCTCCATAATCCAAAACCATTGATATAAGATGACACTGTGGACAAAAGGGTCTAACTAGGGCCGTTAGTACAATATAAACCTGATATATGATAACATGTAATTTATAACATTACTTTCATACATATTGCATTTTTATTTTCATCTGATTGATTATAATTCCATGTTATCATATGAAAAATGAACTAAATTTGTTTTTAGTACATTTTCCTGAATTTTCCGGATTTTTACTGGTTGTTTAGAAATTTTGCAGGCGAAAAGCTCCTATTTTATTGAAGTTTTTGGTATTTTAACTTGTTTTGTAAGAACATAGGGGTTTTTGGAATAGGAGCAGAGGGGCATATATCCAAATATTTATAGGGTGGTGTCCAAATAAAATTTTGCAAAAATGGAGGGGTTTTTCTGCAAATTTCGTGGAGAGAGAAAGCCAAAAAGATCAAACGCCTTAGATTGCTCCATATTCAAGCGTTAATATCTGAAGATCCAACCATCTGATTGAGCCCACATTTTGAGGGCTAGTTATTCATTGTATCCTCTTTTCATCCATATGGATGGATTGACGAGAGGAGACCCAAACTAAAGAAAATTAAGGAATACTTAAGGACAAAAATGGAATTCTCTCACCCCTTTACCCTAGGTATAAAACACTATTTTTCTCTCTTTTTTTCATTCTTGGATGCTCGACCACATTCTGCACTCAGAGGGAAGCTCTCTTTGGATCAGCTATTGTTCTGATATTTTATTTGATTTTTAGTTTCCATCTTCATTGATCTTGATTTGTGCTCTCCTAAATCGCCTTAGCTAGGGCGAAATGTACTAGCCCTTGTCTTGATTCAAGAAGGAAGTTAGCTAATGATCAAATTCTATTATCAGATATAAGAATACTATATAAATTAGATGAATTATTTATTCCTCAGTTAGCTCTAAATCCCCACATTCTTCACCAACCATTACTGTTTAAGAACCCTACATTAAGTATTCTTTTTATCTCATTAGATTCGGATTCTGGATCTTCTTTTAAGGATCAGGGTGAAAGAAGTGAGGACCTATATTCTCTTAAAATTATCTCATTTCTCCCGTCTCCCTCTGCTAAATTGTCTTCCCTTATGATCTCTAGGGATCTATCTTTTATTTAAAATTGAAATAAAAAAATCATCCCCATTTAACATTGGAAATATGATCTTCACTGAAGATGATATCTAACCAAGGTTAAATCTACTAAAGCTACATTATAAATAGCTAGAATTAAATCCTTGAACTCTGCCTCCCTGTGGACGACCCCTCTACTCATCATGTACATCTTAAGATAGAGGGTTTACTATAAATATTATCGTATAAGTTGATTAAAAACAACTATAGTAATTAGCCTAGTTAATTACAGTAAAATTCTACAAATCAATACCTCATTGGCATCCCACAAAGCTTCAATATGATCTTCTGAGACTCATTGTAGAGATTCCCATCATGGGGAAGCACTCAGAACCATCTTATCAATTCATTCCTAGAGGCTTGTTGTGTCCATCCGCATACCGACATGTAAGCCGCCATAGACCCCCTAATAAAAAGAGATCTGATATGTCCAATCTCCCAATTTCTACCTCTCTCAAGTGGGGAATTCCCCCATAGCTTGCTCTAGACCTCTTCATAATTCCTAGTTCATTTCACCAGATCGCTAAGTGGACACTCTTGGAATGACTCTTTGTGTGCATAGGCCTCCCCTCCCACTAAGTCCCTTCTAGTGGAATCTTCGTGTTGCTCCCTTGCGCTTAGACTCTAAGAATCTGCTTCCTTGAAGTAGTGTGGCCTGCCATCAGGCATGAGGACTATCGGTGCCCAAGTCGACTGCAGTTCCTACATGTCAGTGGATCTCTGCAATCTCGGGTGCAGTGACCTTTTGCTAGGTACCAAAAGAAGCATAATTCCCGCACTTTATGTGCCTTCTCGAGTTGCTTGGTAAATCCTTAGTGCTATTCCCCTCAGGCCGACCTAGGAGGGACCAAAAGGAAACTTTTCATATTTCCAAATACTGGAGCTTCTGCCTCAAGCATAGCCTAGATTCAATGACTGCCTCTCAAACTCTCAATTGGTGGGTCTTGCATAGTAATTCATCTTTGTGACTTGTCTTTCTCTACTCCAACCAACTTTGACTTGGGAGGCCCCTCGTCTATCTGCTCATTGTGATGGGATGCACCAGGGAGGGAGTTCCTTGAGGGCTGGGTGATTTTTGTTTGTTTATGGAGCAAGGAGGGAAGTCAGTTATGTATTACATTCATGTTGTGTCTATGCCCTTTCTCTTCTCCTGCCAGTCCCCATGAATTGAGTCTCCTCAATTTGATGAATTTTACAGAGGGGTGATCGCCGATTTGGGGGGTGGGGGAGTGGAGGAGGGGTGATTGCAAGCAGGAAGGATAAAGGTAAATGCTTTCTGGGATGCATCCTATTTGGATTTCATGTGTCAAGAAAATAAAATTGAAGTAAAATATTTCCTAATGAAAGACCACTATTTGGAGAGAATATTTTTTTCAATGAAGTAGAAACATATAACTAAATAGATACTTTGATGAAAGTCTGAGTTTTGCTTACCATCGGTATGGTTAACTATGTTGTTTCAATGGTCACTTTGGGTTATTTCTTATCCTATTATTAGCCCACTAGAGTACACTCCTGTACCCCCATAATTTATTTTAGTCATCTAAAATTGAAGAAGGTTAGCACCACATCCTTGAGGAAGAGAGCATCTTGGTTGTATACTATGGGTTGAATTTTTGGAACCTCTTGAAATGATCTATTGATAAACTCAAATTTAGGGGTGAAATTAGGTTGTTATTGATTTTAATCAATAAAATTTTATAATTTGAGATTTATATAATAACTCTAGATAGTGGAGGAGTAAACATTCTCTCCATATGGAACATATTTTAGGATTTAACAGTCTCTAGATAGTAATCTAGGTAGGATGAGAAAGAATACATGTAAGATAGGAGATAGTGGTGCTATTAAGACAATGAGATGAGGGGGTGTTACTAGTTATTTAATGAAGACATGACAGTCAATAGGAAAATGAGTAGCCATGATGACATAAATAGAATGAATGGAAATGAGGATCTAAGATAGGCAAAGACGTAAGGGGGAGATGAAGGGTGAAGAAGATGAGTAAAAATGAAAGATGAGAGAATTATTTATTTAGGGTTTTGTGTTTTTATGAATGATAAGGCAATGGGAGCCATAGTGATGATGTGGAGGAAGTGGGTTGATGATGATGGACGATGATAGATTAGAATGGAGATGATGATGGATGATGATAGATTAGAATGGAGGTGATGAGATGCTCTAACTAAAGGATGTGATGGAAAATGATAATGTAAGGCATGAAACTAACCTTTGATCCCTATGTTCCACCATGATTAAGAAAATTTTATGATGCATATGAGTCTCCCCACTTCTATGGACCTGCTCCATGCACTCAAGACATCAAGAAAACCTTGATGGATCTTTAAAAGCCTCAATCTCTTTCAATAAACCTCTCTAAGAGGAAGTGACTTCAAAGATGTTTTTTAAAATATCCAGGGCTCAATTTATAGATCCAACTATACGGACAGATAGAGAGAGAGACAAAGAAAATATCAGTTCTATTGGCCTTTCGGATTGTCACATATCAAGTCTTGAAGCTGGATGACTCCTAGTTGTTGATTAAAACAAGTTTTCTCTCTCCTCATCCTTGTCACAGCCTTCACATTATTTTTAGAGTTTTATCTTTAGCTCAGCATTAAATGCAATGATTGGCCGTGAGTCATTCTCTATAAACAGCTCATGCAACACCACATGTCCCACACAATTAGGATAAAAAATAAAACACAAAAGTAAATATTTGAATGTGTGTATGTGGCAACACACATGCGTACAACATCCATGCTCTTTCCATTCTGGTCCAATATTCCTTCGCCATGTATGTGCCATCTGCATATGTGTGCACATGTGGCACTAAGCCTTCCATGATAGTATGTCACAATGTAATTATTGACTTTTCCAAGTGCATAAAAAAAGAATAAGTAAAATATTATTTAAATGCCCATCATCAATCCACACACTGGATTTCATGCAAATTAAGTCGCGCCTTTGTTTTATTGGGCCACATCATCACTTGCATTAAAAAATAAAAACCATTAGTAATCATTGGTCCTTATGACATCAAGATTTGCAATACCATTATTTCCCTTTTGGCAATGATTAATGACTTGACCATTGTGGAAAACAATGATTCATCACCTATTGACTGTTATGATAATGCAATATGGCATTCTCGAAGATTAACCCGCCAAAAATTACTAATTAATTCATATAAAAGTAAACATACAGCCAAAAATATAAATGAATTTATTTTCTAACTTATAAAAACATGTCTTTGTGAATATGGCGTTGAAAAATATAGGAAAACCATATTAGACTCAAAAAATATTTTCATTCAAAATTTAATAGCAGAAAGGTCTCCAACAATAGTTAAAGATTTGAAAAATTCATTACATCATTGTAAAAAATATCTTTAATTATTTTAGAATTAGCAACGCGTACATATAATGAATGTAATGCCAAAAAAATATAAAGTCTCCATCATCGTCGTTACGTCATCTGATTGGCATCAGGAATGGAGTGGATTTGTGGGGGGAAAAATAAGGGGAAGGCCCCTGAATAGTTCAAGGCCTTGCTCTATTTTCACTAAGTGGGTATTTTTCATAAAACCCCCAAACTTAAGCATATCTTCTAACGTCCAAAAGGCTATTTACATGTGAACCTCTAGGCCCGTGTATTAGTATAACCAACGATTCAAATGGCTCAATAACCATTATTAGCCTTCCAAATTAATTAAATATATCATCATGTATATTAATTAATGTCGGATAGATTTAACTGAATCGATAGGTTGAGCCTCCACCCCGTGGGATGCCAAGTTACACCTCATGCTCTAGAAGATGCAAAGGAGTGTGTATCGACTCACTCATAGAACCTGTTCATTATTGGTTATCGTGTATATATAGTCCCTCATCCACTTTAAGCTCCTAGGAAGACTTAGGGTATGGTCCATTGTCAAACCCTAATCGGTCATCTGAGTTAGTATTGATGCGTTCTAAAATCATTGGAGAACTATTCTTTGATATTTCACTTCCTTGGCCAAGGACTTCATCACATAGTCTTCCTTGGGTTGTCTCCTCTTTTATTGAGGGTGGACAATCCCATCTTGACTACTCAATCATCTTCGTGAACTTCTTCATGCACCCAAACTAAGACCTTTTAGAATCCCACGACTAGAGACTTGTAGGTCATAGCTAAAGTATAAATGTTCATGCACAAGATGTCTTTGGTGTCTCAAGTCTAAGGACCACTAAAAAAAAGTGACTTGAATCAACTTGAGCGACAGTTTGGTATAGTACCATTTAGGGATTCGTATGGATCAATTCGGTTTATTCTTTCAACTTAATAGCATCCACTAAATGGCTATGGGATAGGCCATAATCATCATATGATTGAGGCTAGATAGTGGTAGTCTATCTGGATACTTTGATGTCCTTCTCTAGTAAAACGAGGAAATGTGAGGTGAAATAATGCTAATTGATACTATATTTAAGATGGTGACAGTAATTAGTAGATATTAATAATTAAGATTTGAGAAAATCAAGTGAGTGTGAGGATGAAGTGATGATAACGCAACAAATGACGACAATGAGGTAAAGAGTGAAATGTATAAGGTAAATGAAGGAGGTAAAATGTGATTAGAGAGTGTATGGATGCAATGTGATGGGGGAATGTGATAGTGAAATCAACTCAACTAAATGATGATGTCGAGAAAGAACAACACAAGGAAACAATACCTACCATATAGCCTTACATTCTGCTAGGATTGCAACAATTTGCAAGCACATGTAAGCTCCCCCTCTTCTTTATTGTATCTTCCCACACACCCACAACACCAAGAGCTAGTGATGGAGTGTGCCAGATCTTGGGCTCGGTGCCTTGGTTTGGCCATGGAAAATGTGTTCCATGGATGTGGAAGCATGTTGATAGATTCAAAATTGATCTTTAAAACAAACCATTGAAAATACCTTTTAGGGAACTCGTTCGCCCTTGACTTTTCTGCTCTGAGATTGTTCTGAAGCCGTTCACGCGTCTGGCCTCTAAAAGTAAGCATGCGATCACTTGCGCTTGGATCTCCACGTCTTGAAAATCTAGAAGATCTCCTCACCATGAAGACACTTTTCATTGGATGAGTGGAGAAAAGAGTAGAGAAAGGGAGGGGCTTATCAAATGAGGCTTGCATGGGTGCTTAAAATGAGACCCCTTTCCCTCTTTATATTTTACTTAAGGTTTTTCTCAAAAACCCTCTAAAGTAAAATATATCCACCAATGCCCTTATGACCTTGTGTGTGTGACCCTCTAGGCCCATGTATCATTCTAGCTAATAACTTTAATAGCCCAATAAAATTTATTGACCAACCTTATTAATTAACAATATCTACATATAGATTAATTAAATGAGGATCGATTTAACCCAATCGATAGGTTTAAGTTTCCAGCCCGTGGGATGCCAAGGTACACCTTGTGCTCTAGAAGAAACCAAGTAGTCTTGAACTCTCTCATGGAACCTTTACCGTCATCGGTTACCGTACATGTATAATCCATCATCCACGCGAAACTCTCGATCGACTTAGGGTATGGTTTATCATCAAACCCTATCTTGACCACTCAATCATCTTCTCTAATATCCTTGGGTTGCCAAGCTACACCTCGTGCTCTAGAAGATACCGAGTAGTTTCAAACTCTCTCATGGAACTTTTACCATCATCGCTTACCGTATATGTATAATCCATCATCTGCGTGAGACTCTCGAACGACCTAGGGAATGGTTTATCATCAAACCCTATCTTGACCACTTAATACGTCATTCGATTAGTACTGATGCGTAACCGGGATCACTGGAGAACGCCTTCTCTAATATCCTCACTACCCTGGCCAGAGATTTTTCTGCATCGTCTTCCTCGAGTCAATCTCCTCTTATACCAAGATCGGATGATCCCATCTTGACCACTCAATCGTCTCTATAAGCTTCTTACTACATCCAATCTATAACTTATTTGAATCCCATGATTAGAGGCTCGTAAGTCATAGTCAAAACATAGTCGTCCACTCACGAGATGTCCTTAGTGTCTCAGGTCAGTGGATCACTTATACAACCGTGACTTAAATCAACCTGCTTGACGTTTAGGTATAATACCATTGAGGGATTCGTACGGATCATGTCAATGAACTCTTTCTCCAAAGAGCACCCACTATCTGTACTTTGTTTTGCCGCACTAATAGCCACAAGATCAGCTATACTTATCATATAAGTAGGATCAGCTAGTGTTATTCTATCCGGATAATTCAATGTCCATCTCGACTATCCATCGAATAGGAATATTTAGAATACATGTTTAAAGAATAGTGATCACTGTATTATGATCTCATCATAATTCACTAAGGCATTGCACGTAGTCATAGACTTCAATATAAACATCATACATAATAATAATGAGCACAAATAGTTATTCAATGAACTTAAATAAACATGATAGTGTGATTAGCTTGACAGCCACATAATATCCATCACCAGCCCACGCCATGGTAGTGTCTTCGCAGGATTCATCTGTGTCATCGACGGCCCTGTCGGTTCGCGTCCAACCTGACCGCCACGCCAAGGCGAAGGTGAAAACACCCGAGTTCAAATACCCTGGGTGAAAGCATGTCGTG
Source organism: Wolffia australiana (assembly GCF_029677425.1). NCBI lineage: Eukaryota > Viridiplantae > Streptophyta > Magnoliopsida > Alismatales > Araceae > Wolffia > Wolffia australiana. The sequence goes on along the minus strand of NC_135835.1, from coordinate 26,466,660 downwards.
CATTCAAATTTTTTGATTTTTGTCGGCACGTGCTCGTTCTGCTCGTCATTTTACCGTGTTCGTGTGTTCATGTTTGTGGTGTCCATGTTCGACGTGTCGTTACATCATGTTTCATTTGTTTCTTTGTTTTGTTTTCAAAAGGACCCCGTGTTATAAGGGCCCGATAATCAACCCTTTTGTCAGGGCCCATCATGACCTATATATAAGGTCATGATGTGTGCCCTGAACAGGCAGACTCGTTCATTTTTCTTGTGGAAGAAAATTCACGTTGAATGTGGTCTCTTGGAGAAGAAGAAAAGGAGAGAAGGAAGAAGCAGGAGAAGGGATCGATGTCCGCCCGCCTAGCACCTCCTGCCGCATCGCCTAGCACTGCCAATGTCGTTGCCTTGCACACGCGCTTCGCCGCATGCCCCCTGGTCAACCTGTCATCAGGTATGGCACGTACATGCACTACGCGCGTCGCCCTTGTGCAACCCAATTGACGTAGCACATCTGTTGCACCCGCTGATCGCCTCACTCGCACCCTGCGCGATCGTCTACCGCTTGAATAACCGTGCGTGCAACCTGGTCAATGCACCACGAGTGAGTGCCGAATGCCATCCCGCTGCTAGGGTGTCTGATAATTAGGCACCATTGATGTCGTCCCACGCAGGACGACTATCGCCATCGCGAGCATTGCACCGCTTACTACCCGTCGCTTGGAGTCGAGCGTCAGTGCCCTATTAAAGTCCCCTTGCGTGCACACCACGATCGTCGACCGTGAATGCAGCGTCTACTGGCCGATCCACTGCTTGGAAGATCGAGTGCCCGTGTGTTGCTGGCACCACCAGGTGCGCATACCTCAGTCATTGACGTCTGTACACTGCCGTTGCCATTCGCCAGCCCAACCGCACGATGCCCAGGATCATTGGGATCACACTAGCGCTCTGCCCTTGGGTTGTGCCTTCCCATCGGCCTCCGCTTGTGCCAAGCATGACCTAGGCGACCGCACTACCGGTCGCGTCCCTCTGAGCATCTGCCTTACGCCTCCGATACAGCTTCGCCGCCTGCACCATCTGCACCCCCCTGCATCGAGCCACGTTGTCGACCTCGTGTCACACCCCCCATGTCGTGTTGTCGTGAGACTTTGCTCTACTGCTTCCTTCCCCATGTCACGTCTCTTCCTAGGTACAGGTCGAGCTTGTCCGTTACGTGTGAGCGCCAATGAAATTGTTCTATTTGACGTCGTAGTCGCTCTCATCGCTCCGACAAGGGTCAGAAGGTCACCGTCATTGTCATCGAACGCCCACCCAAAGCTCAATGCTCGGTAATTTTCCCCATGAGTCGGGGCCTGCAGGTACATCCGCCTAGGTTTAACTCATCACATAGTTACATTCCGTAGGAGATTTACCCGTCGGACGACATCACCAACGACGTCGGGCATCAACTAGCTCGATAGATCTCAAACACATAATATTTTTAGTCAGCCCAACTAAGTAGGAAGCAAGTTTAAGGATGAATTTGGCAAGGATCTACACCTATGTGTATACCAAAGGTATGAATGGAAAGAGGGGGTGAAGATGAAGCATCCCTCAAAATTTCAGCTCAATCAAACTTCTAGATCATCAGATATCAAGCTTTAAAGTTGGAGTAACCTTAATCATTCATTATTTCCCTCTCCTCATCATCCGTGCTTATGCTTCCTCACTTTTCGTTGGTGGGTGAAATGGCTAATCACCCATCATTAATGATTGGCCTGATCACCTCGTGTTCTAAAATCCCACACTCTAAGAGGGCCACATGTACCTATGCTAAAGAAAAATAGAAAAAGCTTTGATCAACACTCCAGTTTTAGCTCAGTCCATGGAGTGCATGAATTTCCTTGACTGTAGTAGATACAATAAAAAAGGGAATTCATGGATAAGAATAGGAACTAACCTACCATTGGAAAAAGGGGCACCTATGGGAACATCTCCACTGACAAACCATTTCAATAGTATGAGTGATGTTGTGCCACGAGGCAAAACCATGGAAGTAATGAAAAATAAGTTTTGTTGTTGGACCATCTTCTCTATCCCTTCTATTTTTGCTTCAACAGAGAAGTTTATGTTATTTTTAACATATAACGTTATCCATCAGATGGACGTGGTCGTTCGGTTCTTTTTGTGCGAATTTGTGCAAATTGTTCGTTCTGTTTGCTTTTCCGAATATAACAAAAACAAATTCAAACAGAATGTCGCGCAGACCCGTGTGTTGTTCTTTTGTTCGCTTTGTGGGAATTTTGTTCTAATTTTGTTCAAATGTGCAAATTTTGTTCGAATGAGCGAATTTTGTTCGTTTTTGAAAAAAAAAGAACAGAATAAAGAACAAGGCCATATACGGTTCTTTTGTGCGAATTTTTTGTTCGTTTCAAACGAACAGAACATAACAACCATGTCTACCAGCAGATAAATGTTCAGTATGCCTACCATTATTTAATTCTTGTGACATGGTGCATGGCGACACGTCGTCACATCACAAAATTCTTCTTTTTTCATACTTATCTAGTGAATGACTCGCTGGCGCGTGTAATTCACATCAGAAAAAGGGGAATATTCCTCAATGATTGCTTGACGTGGAACAAGTTCCCCCGTGCCACATCAGGCAATGTTTCTTCTTAAATAAACTGTAGTGGTACATGTGCGCCACATGTACCGCCACAATTTTTTACTTTTCTCTCTCCTTTGTATCATTTTTCTTCTCAATATATGTATCACATCTATTGTGATTTAAATCCCTCCTTTTTCTATTGGTCCAGGTCGCCCTAGTGAATAAAATATAATAAGTGTAGGATAATGATTGGCGTTTTATGGCATAATTGCGCCTTTTCGCAATGATAGCACAGCTAATTATTACGGACCCTTTTGATTTGTCAACAATTTATATAATCGAATAGGGACACGTGGCGGAGCGTATTTATATAATAAATTATTATAAATAAATATAAAGTCATAAAATTATAATAAACATATTTTTTACTTAGAAAATTCATATATCCTTGAATATAAGGTCAAAATTTTCATTAAAATATATTGTGAATCAGAAAATTAATTTTTAAATATATGATACTGAAAAATCCTTTAAAATATCACTTAAAATATATTTAATCATTTAAAGCTTGATAACATGCATTTGTGATTATTTTACTGCATAAAAATATGAAAATGTCAAAGAAATAACTCAATTATTTGTGTTTTATCACCTACCACAAAATAATTGTGATACATTGTTCCTTTACGCACAGGAACTCCACATCCGAATTTGTTCATACACCCTCAACCATAAGGTCTTAGGCCGTAAGTGGGTCTTTACAGCCAAAGTGCACAATGATGGTTATTTTGATTGATGCAAGGCTTGCTTGGTTGTGTAAGAGTTTTGCGATTCACCAGGTATTGAATATCATGATACATTTATTCTCATTTTGAAAATGACCACACTGCATATTTTGTTGGCTCTCACCTCGTCGCATCGATGAGAAACTCAGAAAATCAGCACCTCCAATGCATTCCTGCATGGAGATCTTCGTGAAACCATTTACATGCATCAGCCTCCAATTGTTATCTCACCAACAGAACTTTCTCATATACATAGCCTTAAAATTTTATATATGGTCTTATGCTGGCCCCATGTGTCTGGTTTCACAAACTTATATCTTTTTGTCCTCTCTTGGTTTTCTCAGATCTTGTACCAATTCTTCTCTTCTTATATTATTTTTGGAAGTGTTCCCATCCATGTTCTCTTCTACATAGATGGCATCCTTGTTGTCAGTTCAGATCCCTGGGCAGTGCAAGATGTGATTAAGGCTTTTAGATTCATCTTTTTTGTTTGTCATCTTGGCCTGCTCACCAGTTTCTTGGGATTTATCTACAACATCACTCCTGAGGTAGTACTTATCTCAATCTTCATATGCACGAAAAATTACTCTGCATGGCCAATATGGAAAAGTATAAAGCCGTGAGCACTCCGTGCCGTACAGACTCCCATCAAGGAAGTATGGTTGTGGAAAACCACAAAAATGATGGAATGAAGTATCAAAAAAAATTTGGTATCTTGCAAAGCCTTACATATAAAGTGTGCCAGTGTAAACATGATCCTCAGTTAAGTCATTGGGTGGACCTTAAGCATCTTCTACGATACATTAAGGGGACTACGTATTATATTTTACATTTCAATAGAGATGTGTTCTCACAACTACAGGTCTTTAGCGACTCTGACTGGGCAGGAGACACAGTTGACAGTGGATCAACAGCAGCTATATAATCTTCCTCGGATCCAACTTGGTAAGCGGGGTGTCAAAGAAACAATCAACAGTAACCCACTCAAGCACTAAAGTGGAGTATAAAGCAGTGGCAAATACCATCATGGAGTTATTACAAGTACGGTCTCTCCTACGTGAAATTCATCTTTCATGTTGGAAGACTCATGTACTTTAATGTGATAATTTGGATAGCTTGTCAGGGCATATAAAAAACATTAAGGCTGGAAGACCAACCACCACTCACTGAGCCAGTAAAGCAGTAAATCTACTCCTCAATAGAACAATGACTAATGTGGGATTACAGTTTCTCTCTTCTGCATCAAATTCTACAACTTCTACTACTACTAGTGTAATTCCTTCCTCGTCAAGCTTCTACCGGAGTCTTCTTGCAGTTGCATCTCCTCTTCTGCAAGCTGCTGAACAGTTTACTCCATGTATCTATTGTTCTCTCTGTATAGCTCTATCTCTCTCCCTCGCTCTCGATCTCGCTTGCTCTCCCTCTCTGTCTCTCTCTGTCTCTCTCTCTCTCTGTGTCTCTCTCTGTCTCTCTCTCTCTCTCTCTCTCTCTCTCTCTCATTTTCTCTCTCTCACTCTCTCATTCTCGTTTGTTCTCTCTCATTCTCTCACTCACTCTCTCGCTCATTCTCTCTCTTTCTCTCTCACATACTCTCTCTCTCTCTTGCTCTCTCTCTCATATCTCATATATATTATACATTATCCTTTTTTAAATAAATTGAACAATTTGATCAGCTTGAATCCGAACCAGACGGTTTGAATCGAATTGGTTCGGGTTATTCAATCAGACCCAATGAGCTAGACCAAGTTCAAATTGATTTTCTGACCCAAATGATTGAGGTTTGGATCAGATCTATCAATTGCTCAATCAAATCAAACATTTGATTGATCAGATCTAATCCCCGAACCCTAGTGTCAAGTTAAACAGGGAGAGGCCTCCCATTCATAAATCAGAAAGAGAGACCCATTTTATTGATATTGAAGAACAGGCCCAAACTTCTCGAAAGACACAGCCTCAACCATATCATGTAAATAGGCCACTCATAGATCCCACTTGAAAGACCCATTTCATTTATCTTGAAGAACACGCCGAAAGTTCTTACTGGCCACTTCCTAAACTGTCTCCCGTAAAGAGGTCAGAAACATACAAACCTATTTTCCATTCAGTAACTATGCATAATAATGGGATGGTATGAAGGTGTCTACAAGGACATTACCTGAAAGTTTGACAACAGGGGGTTCAACAAGCCATCAGGCTGAGCTCTGTCATCTCGAAGAGTAAGAACACTTAATGTCCTGGATTCCTTCAACCAGGCAGACACCTTCGATCCCTGGCACACAAACCTCCCCAAATTGAGTTTTTCTGCATGGAAAGGTGAACCCACTGAAGCAAGAAGGACCTCCACCGCTTGCCGAACTGAGCTCGTGCCCGCCACCTTACTATGCTTTCCCCATCCAGTCAGTATGCTGCCCACAACCAACATCATTAGTTCATTTCCCTCTTTTTCTAGAAAAATTTTAAGTTGTTTGGAACTGGTTTACCTCAAGAGGGAAGGCAGCTCACGATCCTCAAACGCAATGGAGCGAATGTTGAGAAGCCAGGCATGAACTGTCGCTTGGGCCGCTCCAGATGACATGAGGTGCAAATCCAAGCAGGAGTCTGTCCATGTGTTTTCCCAGACATTCCTTTGCCTCCCTTCCAATACAACGAGCTGGGTTCCTCTCTTCTGTTCTCATACATGAAGCAAATATATTTTAAGAGATAGCGAACTCATTAATCTGATAATAAAGTTAACAATGGGTAGGGAAACGTTTTATCTCAAAATATTAGGATTCCGAACTCGACAGCGTCAGCATCATAGTCAATTTCATCGACTTTTGTTGAGGTTGACAGTGACGTTGACAATGATGCTTGACTAGGTTCAGGTTGGTGGCTGGTTGACATCGATGATGACAAGATATCACAGATGGTTGACACACCCCATCAACATCAGCCATTAACCTAGAAAATTTCTAGTAAAAATTTTGTCAACCCCATCAACATGAATGTCCTCATCAATGTCAAACGGCCTAGTTGACGATGACGATGACATTGACAAAAAGTAAGGAAGGCTGATGGCAACAACAACTTTGACACCCGTTGATGTAGACGCCATCCTCATGAGCAAACCATCAACCCAAGTCACCATAAAAGTTGTCACATATCAACAGTCGGGATGTTCCTAACTCTAAGATATATTCCAAGGGAAATCATGGATAGCTTAAGTAAAAAAGACTTCATAAAAGGATCAAGAACCAGAGTAAACTACCAGAAAAACCTTAATCAATCCAGCTCACCTGGCCAAAATGCCACAGCATGTCAGTCAGCGCATTGTAAAATCCAGCGGCTGTGGATGAATCCATCCTCTTTAACTCATCAAACAGAGATCGTGCCTGGACCCACACATCCCTTGAGCCCATTAAAAGCCCATATGCGACGCCATAGACATGACGATCGAATGCCTGGAGCTGAACGAGTAAAGCTGAGGCATCCTCAAAGGAATCACACCGGCTGCAAGTACCAGAGCCATAAAAAATACAAAAGGGTTAGCCAGAAACACAAATTTGATTTACCCATTTGAAGATGACAGATTGGGTGTGCTGCGGCTCACCTGCAAGCATTCAAGATCGCCGAGAAAGTCACCACATTCGGCTTTATCCCCAGGCAATGCATTCTCCGAAACAGGTCAAAGATGCAGACCAACTCCTGGGAGCTCCTCCTCCCTGTCTCTGCAACAGGAGAGGCAGATGTGCCTCTCACCAGACGTCCAAACACTTGCAAGACTTGCCCACCCTCCGCTCTGGGTTCTCCGCTACTTTGCTTGTCCTCCTCTTGCACCTGCGCTGACCTCCCGAAGGCGTCGATAATGGAGTTGAAGGTCACCACATTGGGCCTCACCCCCTCCACAATCATCCGATTCAGCAGCCACGCTGCAGACTCCACCATCCCCTTCTTGCAGAGCGTGTCAATTAGGGAGCTGTAGAGCACAACATCTGATTTCAACCCCGTCCTTCGGAACTCGGCATACGACTCCATGGCACTCTGGTACATCCCCGCCTTTGAGTACACATCAATCAGAGTGGAGTAAGTGAGCACATTGGGCTGGACCTCCTCCTTCTTCATCTTGTGCAACAGTTCTGCCACGATTGCAAATTTCCCCTGTTTCCCATATCCAGCGATCAGAGCATTGTAGGTGACGACATCTCTGTCGATCCCGAGCTCGTCCATCTCATTTGAGACCCTGCCCACATCCTCAAACCTCCCCATCTTGACGAAGATCGAGAGCAGAGTGTTGAAGCAGACCCGGTCCGGAGTAATTCCCACAGAATTCAGCTCCTGGTAGAGCTTCAGAGCCTCCTCGAACCTGTCAAGCTTCGAGTATCCATCCATAAGAGTGCTGTAGGTGACCACATTGGGGCGGACGCCACCACGCCGCATCTCGGCGACAAGCCATGTCGCCATGTCCATGTTGCCGCACTTGCAGACGGCGTCGATGAAGGTGTTGTATGAGAACACATCTCTGGGAACCCCCTGGAGAATCATCTCGTCGAACATGTGGCGCGCGTCTTCCCAGTGGCCAGCCCGGCTGCAGCCAGCAAGCAGAGAATTGAAGGTGACCTTGTCGGGGCGGACACCGCTGCTGATCATCTCTCTGAAGATCTGGGTCATGGTGTGGAGGTCCTCGCCGGACTTGCCGCAAGCGTCGATGACGGTGTTGTAGGTGACGCTGTTGGGCCGCAGGCCGAGGGACTTCATCGAGTCGAAGAGCTTGAGGGCGTCGGCGGATCGCCCGCTCCTGGCGTAGGCCGAGATGAGGGCCGAGTAGGCGTAGACGGTGTGGCCGTAGCCGCCGGCAAGGCCGGCATCGAAGGCCTCCTTGGCCAAGTCGGCCCGACCCATCTTCCCAAGCACGCTGATCAAGGCAGTGAGGAGCTTCCCCTTCTCCGTCGGGTCTCGCATTCGGGGCATGCCGAATTGGAAGCATTGGAGGACTTTGGGGCAGCTCTGGTGTCTTCCCTCGCCGATTTGGCGGATGAGGTGGGCATAGTCATCGGCGCCGGAGAGGACGAGCTCGTAGCTGAGGAGAATTCTGGTCAGGGATTCCCCATTGGAGTTGCAGAGGTGGTTGAAGCAGTCGACAGCGGCCGAGGACGGGGGCCGGTGGTTGGAGACGCCATTGAAGGCCCTCGGGCGGTTGACGTGCCGCTTGGAGACGACACGGGTCGACCGGGTTCCCCTGAATTCCGGGCCAAGCTCGGCTTTCGAAGGCGGGCTTGGGGAGGAGGAGGGACACGAGGTTGCGGTGGCGGCGGTGGCGGCAGCGGCGGCGACGGAGCAGAGGGAATTGGCCGCGGTTGTCGCGGTGGCGTTGACGGCGGACGACGAAGGGAAGCGCTGGGAGACGCGGCGGCGATGGCGCTGGTTGGGCGGCCGGATGTGCTTCTGTAGCGGATTGTGGAAGTTCTGGTGTTGGATCTGGCTTGCTCCAGCCGGGTTCATGAACTGGGTCGGAGTGGAAGAAGCCATGAAATCTATCTATCTATCTATTTATCTATCTACCTATATATCTATCTATCTACCTATCTACCTGTCTATCTACCAATCTGTGATATATATTACTATGTTGGATTCAGGCAGAAGGGAAAGACAGACGGGAGCTCGCAGGAAACGAGAGAAGAGAACATGGTAACGATCGGCATGAGAGTATAAACGAAGAACAAGAAGAAATAGGAAATGGGTTTTGCTAAAGGGGGGAAATTTTCCACCTTCTCTTCCGGCGATCTTCCGATAAACGAAGAAGAATGAAACTTTTAGACCCTGTAAAGGGGAAAGCCCTTCGAACAAGCTCTGGGGAGGGTCGCCGGGAAGAGGAGAAGAAGATCAGAGTTTGAGTGTGGAGGAAGATTCAGAGAAAGTGGAGATCGTATCTGTAGTCTGATTAATTGGCTTTTCAGGATGATTTTGCAGATAAGCCCCTGCATGCGCTTGTGTGGTGGGAATGATGGTTTGGGTCCCCTTATCAACAATGAGATCAATGAGCTTCTTGGGAAGATTTCCATTTTCCTGGGTATGTTAAGAGCCTCATTTCTAGAAAAAAAAAGCCCACGATCTCTTGTATTTTATACATGTCCCAAATCAATTATGGATATTTTGGGTTTGTATTCTCCCTCTTGGTCAATGTCAATTCTCAATAATGACATATGATTTGCCTTCATGTTGATATCCCCGTAGGTGGGAAATAAGGGTAGTCTACAACCCAACCATTTCATATATTTTGGTTTATCCATGCAGGTTAAATTTTGATCTATTAGTGAATATGGTGTATCCCTTTTCTTCTCAGCTAGTATGTATCCCCAAATTCACTAATAGAGGCTCTGGTTTAGTATTTACGCACTTAGATGAGCTATGAAACAAATGGTTCCCATCACATAACTCTCATTTAAGATAGCCTCAGTTAAGTTCGGTTTTCATTAGTTTGTATAGGTTAGACTCCCTCATTTGACCAAAAATCTCATGAGCTCTTGTTTTATTTTATATCTGGTTAAAAAATAATTCTTAATTATTGAAATGTTAATTTTTATGCATACCTTGTGTATACCTTTGAGTTCTGTTCATATCAAAGTTTACACAATGTATATTGGTTTTCACATCTAGTTCACTCATATGTTTCGTTGTTCACTTATCCCCATAAATTAGAGAAGTTATACTATAGTAGTTTTGAAGTTTTCAAACCATATTTTGTCATGTTGTGTTGTTTTTTTACCCAAAATAAGAGGCATTATATTCTGTTACTTAACATTACATTCTGATTCGATTTAATCTGTCTCTTTCATAGCTCAAGGTTTGCTGACTTTGTAGTTTGTTTATGATATAACTACAAAATATGACATAGAATGAACTTGAGAAAAGAGTGCCTTTCACGAGCTCTGATAACAAAAGGTTTATGATCCCTTAATAAAATACATTTTATGTTCATAGAGGTTCTGATTGTTGGGCTCTAGAGGCCTAGATCTGGATGAACAAATCAAAAACGATGCGCAGCGGAAGTCTATTTGCGAATCGAACGGCATCAACGAAAACATTGAAACAATGTACCTTTGCACGAATCTCATTCGTGATTTCTTAGATCCCGGAGTGAGACGAGTCGAGCTGCTCAAGTGTGCAGCCTCTAGATGTATCCACGCGGCCCTCGGCACGTCAAATCTCCTCCTTCTCGTTGACGAGCCACGTTCTTTCTCTGTCGGCGTCGTTACATTGTCCCGATCACATCAGGGATGGAGAGGGGGCGTGGGGAGAGTGGAGAAGAAGGGGAAAGGCCCCTGAACAATTCTGGCCTGGGTGAATTTCGTTCAGGGCCTTCCTCTATTTATACTAAGTAGTTATTTTTCATAAAAACCCCCAAAACTTAAGTATATCTTCCAACGTCCAAAATACCATTTGCGTGTGACCCTCTAGGCCCATGTATCAGTCTAGTTAATGACTCCAACGGCCCAATAACCTTTATTGGCCTTCCAAATTAATTAACTATATCATCTTATAGATTAATTAACGTCGGATCGATTTAACCCAATCGATAGGTCGAGACTCTGACACGTGAGGTGCCAAGCTACACCTCGTGTCCTAGAAGATACAAAGGAGTATGTATCAACTCACTCATGGAACCTGTTCATCATCGGTTACCGTGTATGTATAATCCCTCATCCACTTGACGCTCCTTGGACGACTTGGGTAGGGTCAACTGTCAAACCCTAATCGGTCATCCGAGTTAGTACTAATGCATTTGGAAATCATCGGAGAACTCTTCTCCGATATTTCACTACCTTGCCCAAGGACTTTGTTGCATTGTCTTCCTTGAGCTGTCACCTCTTATACCGAGGGTGGACGATCCCATCTTGACCACTCAATCGCCTTCGTGTACTTCTTGATGCACCCGAACTAAGACCGTTTAGAATCCCATGATTAGAGACTCTTTGGCCATAGCCAAAGTACAACCGTCCGTCCACAAGACGTCTTTGGTGTCTCAGGTCTAAGGACCACTTACACAATCGTGACGTGAATCAACCTGATTGACAGTTCAGTATAATACCATTCTGGGATTCGTACGGATCAATTCAATGAACTCTTTTCACTAAAGAGCACCCACTATCTATCCTTAGTGTCGCCACACTAATGGCTATGGGACCGGCCATACTCATCATATGAGTGAGGCTACATAGTGTTATTCTATCCGGATACTTCGATGTCCTTCTCGCATATCCTTCGAATAGGAATGTTTAGAACACATGCTTAAAGACTAGTGATCTCCGCATTACGATCTCATCATAATTCACTAAGTCCGATCATGTATTCATGGACTTCATTATACGCATTACACGTGCACTATAATGAATATGTTCTATTAATGAATATGGAACGAGATGTGGAGTGTGTGATTGGCTTAACGGCCACATATATTTCCATCACTCATAATATGAATATCTAAATTGCATTTATGCATTGTAATTTACTCATATCATCAGTTTATGTATTATATGTATGTAACTAGTCAGCATTATCACTTCTGTTATGTCATTCACATAAAAAGATAGGGTTTGTTTTTTATATTATTTTTAAATTATCAACTTTAAAATATTATGGACAAAATGTAATCAGATGTTGTTTTGGAATTGTCCTTGAATCATTAAGATTTTCTGTATTTTTAGTCAGACTCAATGATTGAGTCGAATCAGATCAAATCACATTTTGACTATGACCTATCAATCAATAAAAATATATAAAATTAAATTACTCAATCAATCTCATGATATTAAATTACCTTATACAGTATCTGGTTCATGAAAACTGCCTAAATTACTCACAATTTACAGTAATAAATTCAATTCCAAGGGAAGCTCATAAAAAGTTTTACAAGAATGAATGTTTTCTAATTTTTAAAGGAGTATTATAAAATTTAATGAATAAATAATTTAACAAAAAAGATTACAGATCCATAGAAGATAAAAATGTATATTCTCTTAATTACATTTTCTAAAGCATCATTTTTAAATGCCCATGCTTATTCATTTATAGTGATCCAAACTTCAAGCAACGTTATAACTTTGGATGAGCGAATCAAAAGACAAAAGTAGAAGTTGTAGGGCTTTAGTGCATCTCTTTATGCTAAACAACAATGGAGGTGTGCGCAATAGTTTCTCAATTCTGTATATAAATCAACAGTGAAAACGGTTAAATAACATAGAGCACATAAGAAAAAATTAACTTCGAAGAATAAACTTGTTAAATTCTGAAAAGAGCTAATTAAAGCAACATAAGAACCCAGGGGATTAAACACAAACTAATATAGTGTAAATTACAAACATTTTAATGCCGCATACAAGCTCCTTGAAATAAACGCACATATAAATTTTCAAATCCTGAAAATAGATGAATATGTTAACCTTAGCAACATAAGAACATGGAAGATGACACACAAATTAATATAGTGTCAATTAAGCACAATTGAACGCTGCATACAAGTTCCTTATAAGCCATGCATCTATAAAAATATCAATTCTGAAAAGAGCTAAATATTTAACCTTATGAACACAACAACCCACAGTAATCTACAGTGAATTGAAAACAGCTGAATGCAGCATATAATTTTTTTGAAAAAATGCATAGATTAAATGAGACGAAAGAGTAAGTATCAAAACAATCGTAGATACTAATTTAAATATGAATTTTCCAAAAGTAACGATCATCGAGGAAAAATACATTAAAAGATAAGCAGGAGTCCAAGAAAATCCAGTTCACCAACCCTTTGATGGTTTAACAACTCCTTAAGTGTCCTTATTATAAAATACCAAATATCTCAGAATTTCACCACTAATTTATGCAGTATTTAATTTTATTTTCAAAATCTGATTCCCCGTCACCGTTTACCTAATTATAAATTCAAATATATTTAACTCGTTCTCCTCATGCACAAGGCTTGATTCTTGCCAATACAAACATTCAAAGTCAAATCGATATAAAAATACTGTTTACAAAAAAGTTTCCAGAACCAATGTCTTCATTTTTCTCTCTTAATTTATTATAAGGGCGTTTAAAGTGATCCATTCTCTCTCATAAAGTTTTAAAATCAAATTGATATAAAAATACCGATTATAATAAAGTTTCCAGAACCAATGTCTAAAATTTCTCTCTTAATTTCTTATAAGGGTGTTTAAAGTGATCCTATCTCTCTCTTAAAGTTTCAAAGTCAAATTAATATAAAAATATTAATTATAATAAATTTCCCAGAAACAATGTCTACATTTTCTATCTTAATCTTATGAAAGTGATCCATTCTGTCTCTCATAAAGACCAGTATGCCGGGGGGGAATCACCTGGACATCTTACTCATCCTCATCCCCAACTCCATCCGTCAATCCTGACCGTCCAATTCCCGATCGACGGTGACCCGTCTGCATCTTGCTCGATGCTAGCTGTTAGGTGGCGTGTGCGGGCTCGGACCGGCGCTTTGAATAGCCGGTCCAACATTAATATCAAAATACAAAAAGACCCCTACGATTTTGATAATTAACCAACGTGCCATTACATGTCCCCTTTGCCCCAAACATTACCGCCTATGGTAGGATCGTTGGCGGTAAGTCCACCTGCGGTGACCTCATCTTCTGTCGCTTCTCTAATTTCAGTTCCCGCTCTCTCTCTCTCTCTCTCTCTCTCTCTATCTCTTCTTATGGGGCCGTTACTGACCGAAGAGCGCGCGACACGTGACTCTCTTTCTCACTCATTCGATCAGTCTCTGTCTATCTATCTCTCTTTCTATAATCTTTTTATCCATCTATCTACCTATTCACTTCTTTTTTTTTAATCTATCTATCTATCTCTTTTTCTATCCATCTGTCTTTCTGCATTTCTATGTCTATTTATGTTTCTATCTCTATCTTACCTTTCTATCTATATCTATCTTTATACCTATATGTATCTATCTATCTATATCTATCTTCTACCTATATGCATCTGTCTATCTATATATGTAACTATCAATCTATTGTTTTTTTTTCAATCCATCTATATATATATATGTACTGTCTATCTTTCTCTCTACTGTCTAATTGTCTATCTATCAGCCCGTATATCTACCTGTCTTTGTATGTGTATCCATCCATCTATCTATTGTTATTTATCTATGCCTATCCATCTATCTATATATCTTATATATCTCAAATATATCTACCTATCTATTTATCTATGAACTCCTCTCTCTATCAATCTCTCTGTGCATATCTTATCTTTCCATCTATCTACTTATCTATATATGCATATATATCGCCCTGCCTATCTATCTATCTATCTATCTCTCTAACTATCTATCTATTTGCATCTATCTAACTATATAGCTATCAGTTTCTCTGTCTATCAATCTCTCTATGTTCATCTATATCTTTCCATCTATCTTTATCTATCTATCCATCTATCTCTCTAGCTTGCTGCCTAACTATATATCTGTCAATTTCTCTCTCTATCAATCTCTCTGTGCATATCTCTATCTTTCCATCTATCTATTAATCTATCTATCTATCTATATCTACCTGTCTATCTATCCATCTATCTCTCTAGCTAGCTATCTAACAATATATCTGCCAATTTCGCTCTCCATCAACCTCTCTGCGCATATCTCTATCTTTCCATCTATCTATTAATCTATCTATATATCTACCTTTCTATCTATCCATCTATCTCTCTAGCCAGCTATCTATCTATTTATATGATCTCCTAGCTATCTATCTATCTTTCTTTCGATCTATCTCTCTAGCTAGCTATCTCATTATGTCTATCTCCTAGCTATGTATCTCTCTCTCTAGAGCTGATTGGGGGTAGCTGTGCAAGCTGAAGGGGTGGTAGGTTCGTGGCCTGGGGGGGGTGAGCTAACCGCGCCCTATTTAAATACTCGATGAGAACCCGTCCTTTCGCTGCCTTGCTTGATCGCGCAGTCTCCCTTCAACGCAGATCTGCTGCTCGCAGAGTTTGGTAAGAATCGGATGCGCTTTCTCTTCGTCCATTTTCCACTATTTGATCGCTTTTTCTGTAGTTCGCTCTTGCAATGTGTACCTTTTTGTCGATTTTTGTTGCACTTGGATTGTTTGAGGCCGTTTTTGTGATGTCAGCTGTTGTGTCTGAACGCGTGATCTTGAATTGATGGACTCGTTGCAGTGAATTGTTTTTATTTTGAAGAAGTGAGAATTTATGTCGCATCATGGCGTCTGAGATTGTTCTCGATGTTTTACTGTGTCCGGATTTTAATTGTTTTGATCTGATCGTTCTTGAACTGTTGGCGGTTGCTTTGAGATGCCGGCTGTTGTGATGAACGAGTGATCTTGTAATGATGAACTTCTTGGTGTGAATCGTGCTAGTGTGGTGAGGTTATTTGCCTCGGCTGGAAGAAGTGAATGTTTATTTTGATGAACGGCATCTGGCCGTGAATTTAGTCTAGATACAGTGGGATAGTTTGATCGGTGTTGTGCTAGTTTCTCGTCGTTTGATGTTGTTTGGCGTCTTAGAAGAGGTTTTACTGGTACTTCACCCATTGTGGGCATTCTTCTTAGTGTGAGATTTCATAGGGTCCTGGTTTAGAATCATAACATGACCGGATTTCCCAGTTTTTATTTATCAATTTCTGATTCTTTTCTCGATATCTGAGTCTATTTTTTGTTTTGATGCTTTTCTTCCGGGGAAATTTAAGAATTTAGAGTTGGTAACCACATTTTCCGCACGGTCAAAAGAAAGAAATCAGTGGATTAGATAAAGAATGCGGAGCTGTTCTGGATTGTGGTGATAGAGTACAGTTGCCAGGGGAATCGGCATCTTCCTTTGAAGATTCTGTAATTAGCTTTCATTTTGATGCACTGGATCCACTGTCGAAAAAGGAAAAGTTGCCTCTTGGACCTCTGAATTTGACTTCTTTGAATTTCTTCGGTTTTATAGGTTTACATTTTATCGTAAGAGTGCATTCCTGGACATGTTATTGCCAGATTAGCTCACATTTCAAGAGTTATATAGGAAGAATTAGTTTATGGAACACCAATTGGGATAAAGAAATTTTGCCCATCTTGATGCAATATTTGCTTATTACTAGATCCACTTCTCATTTTTCATTGTTGATGCGCACAAAGACTGCCCATCCGGCTTACTTCCTGTTCAGCAACGGTTACGTTTCAGTTTCTGGTGACTTAAAATGTTAATAATAGATTTGTGGAAGCTAATGTTTGCCACTATCAAATTCTGAGCTTTTGATTCTATTCTGCGTTTACCCAACTTGCAGGATTTGAGCTTCCATGGCTACCGGGCAGATATTTTCGAAGCAGACGCAGGCTCTGTTCTACAATTACAAGCAACTTCCTATCCAACGGATGCTCGACTTCGACTTTCTCTGCGGTACTTATTCATCAAACTTTCCATTCCTGGGCCTCCTTTCCTCGTGGGCCTTATTTCTTAGGAAGTTGCTTATTCATCAAATTCTGAGCATTTTTTGGGCTTCTTTCTTAGGAAGAGAGACGCCTTCGGTTGCTGGAATCATCAACCCAGGTGATGAATCTCTAAAGTTTCATGCTTAAATATGAAGTCAAAATGACATTTTTTCGATGTGATTCTTGATTTACCAGGTTCGGAGGGGTTTCAGAAACTCTTCTTTGGGCAGGAGGAAATCGCCATCCCAGTCCACCCAACGCAAGTTTCATCTTACAAAACCCACCATCAGTGTGCCTAAATCTTATGGTTCCCATTGTCTTCTGTGTAGCATCGAAGCAGCATGCAAGGCTCATCCGACGGCTGACGTTTTCATTAACTTCGCCTCATTCAGAAGGTCATTCTACTAAATCTTGCTTCACCATTTCATGAAAATCCAAAATATGAAGTACCAGTAGTTGGATGGGTCAGAACAGAATATTCAATTGATTAGCCCTGATTATGATCAGATAATTCGATCAGGCCAGATCAAGATAGGACTGATGGATTAAAAGTCTGATCAATTGTCGACCCTTAATTTGAATAGGAGCCAGGGATCGGACTGGATCGAATCCGATTAAAAGAGTATCAATTAATCAATCATCCCCGACTGATCGGATCAGCTGGATTGAGATCTGATCAATATCTGATACCTACTCTGAATCTTGCGGCTGTTCTTACCGACATGTCCCTGTTGTTAAACAGTGCAGCAGCGTCCTCCATGGCAGCACTTCAGCAGGCAACCATCAGAGTTGTGGCCATAATTGCTGAAGGCGTACCAGAATTAGACACCAAAAAGTTGATCGCATATGGGCGGGCCAATAACAAGGCATTTTATAATTTCTTCTTAATTTTTCCATATTTCATATTTCTTGGACATGCATTGAATTTTATTCTCTGGCATATTTCCCAGGTTGTGCTTGGCCCTGCTACCGTTGGTGGAATCCAAGCTGGAGCGTTCAGAATTGGAGACACCGCTGGAACAATTGACAACATCATTTACTGCAAACTGTACCGCCCTGGTTCTGTGGGCTTTGTGTCCAAATCGGTAGGGTTTTCTCCCCAATAAATAATTATTAATGTCTATACTGCTGCAATTATTCCATACCCAGTATAATATTTATTTATTTAAAATATCTCTACAGGGAGGCATGTCAAACGAAATGTACAACACCATTGCCCGAGTCACAGATGGAATATATGAAGGTATCGAAATGTCTACGCTGATGTATATTATTATTATTATAATTTCGTTTATCTTTCCTTACTTGAAATTACAAAATAATCCTCAGGAATTGCCATCGGAGGAGACGTATTTCCGGGTTCTACACTCTCTGATCACGTACTTCGTTTCAACAGCATCCCTCAGGTGCTAAAACATGATATTCTGCATAAATGAGCCATTGAGCAGACAAGGAATTGACTTTGACTTCTGTTTTCGCAGATTAAGATGATCGTTGTGCTCGGCGAGCTCGGCGGGAGAGACGAGTATTCCCTCGTTGATGCACTGAAAGAGGGCAAGGTCCAGAAACCGGTCGTCGCTTGGGTCAGCGGAACCTGTGCCCGCCTTTTCAAGTCCGAAGTCCAGTTTGGCCATGCCGTAAGTCAATTATTCCCGATGACTGTCAAAATTTAATTATGTTTGCCTAAAGTTAGTCCAATTGGACCGCACCATAACTTAACCATTCCCGATATCGTCATCATTTCCCATGTATTGAATTTTCTTTACTTATATGAAGCTCAGTTTGACCACCATGACGTCATTATTTGTAATGTTTTAAATTTTATTTACCTCTACTATGTTCTGTGTCACCATGCCGGAAGTCTACCATCCATCTGACGTCTTAATCTCTAATTTTTTGAGCTATTTAACTCTGCAAAATCCTGTTTTGCCACGTCAAAGTCAACCATCTCCATGACGTTGCATTTTCGAATTTTTAAACTTTTTGGTTAGGCCATACGAAGTCAACAATCCCCATGACGTCATAATGTCGAATATTTAAGTTTCTAAACAAATTATATACAATTTCCAGGGAGCCAAGAGTGGGGGAGACTTGGAATCCGCCCAGGTCAAGAACCAGGCTCTCAAGGACGCCGGTGCCGTCGTTCCCACTTCATACGAAGCCTTTGAGGAGGCCATCAAAGAGACATTCCAGAAGCTCGTATGCCTCCACGTACCCCCACCCCGCCTCAGATTAAAAAAATTGACTTTGACCCCTTTCCATTTCAGGCAGAGGCAGGGAAGATCACAGCCGTTAAAGAGATCACGCCGCCGCAGATCCCGGAGGATCTCAAAACCGCGATCAAGAGCGGAAAAGTCAGAGCCCCCACCCACATTATTTCCACAATCTCCGACGACCGAGGTCCTCTCCGAAGTCAAAAAGATCTAAAATTTGAGAAGCTCCCCTCCGTTGACTTTGACTTTTGGTGATTTCTTATCAGGAGAGGAGCCGAGCTACGCCGGAATACCCATGTCGACGATCGTGGAGAAGGGCTACGGCGTGGGCGACGTCATATCCCTGCTGTGGTTCAAGAGGAGCCTCCCCCGATACTGCACCCAGTTCATCGAGGTTAACGATTTTGACTTTCATGGTCAACGATGATGGGTGTTGACTTTTTGACTTTTGGCCGACAGATATGCATCATGCTGTGCGCTGACCACGGGCCGTGCGTGTCGGGGGCCCATAACACCATCGTCACCGCACGTGCGGGGAAGGACCTGGTGTCCAGCCTCGTGTCAGGTCGCCAGCTCTGTTTCCTTCGCTGACCCGTTCTTTCAATTCTTTGCTTAATTTTGCCTTCATTAATTTTTTTATTGTTTACAGGCCTGCTCACCATCGGCCCGCGATTTGGCGGAGCCATCGACGATGCGGCTCGCTACTTCAAAGACGCCCATGATAATGTAAAATTCTCTCTCTCTCTCTCTCTCTCTCTCTCTTCAAAGTACCTTTTCAATTCGTCGTTTATGTTCTCTCTCTCTCTCTCTCTTTGAAGTGTCTTTCCCTTCGTCCTTCATGTTCTCTTTCTAGATATATATGCACTTCCCTCTATCTCTCTCGCTCTGTATATATGTTTACATACATCTCTTACATAGTTCTCTCTTTCGCTTTGTATACATGTTTACATACATCTCTCTCTCGTTCTGTATGTATGTGTTCATGTCTCTCTCTTCCAAGTCCGTTCCCATTCAATCTTCTGTCTCTTCAGTCAAGTCCCCACTTTCTCTCCCCATCTTCTGCCATACTATCTCTCTCTCTCTAACTCCGTTTAGTATAAACGTGCCTCCTATCTCTCTGTTTTCTCTCTCTCTATCTCTCTCGCTCTATGAATATATGTTTCACATGACTGAAACGGTGGGATAAACCCGCAGGGACTGACCCCTTACGAATTCGTGGAAGGGATGAAGAAGAAGGGTATCCGCGTCCCGGGAATCGGCCACAGGTGACCAAACCCCGCAACTGTTATTTAGTCTTAGTTTAATTTAATTAACACACTGACTCATTTTCAAAAAAAAAAAAAAAAAGAATAAAGAGCAGGGATAACAGGGACAAGAGAGTGGAGCTGCTGCAAAAGTACGCGCGGACGCAGTTCCCGTCGGTGAAGTACATGGAGTACGCGGTGGAGGTGGAGAAGTACACGCTGAGCAAGGCGAACAACCTGGTGCTGAACGTGGACGGGGCCATCGGGTCGCTCTTCCTGGACCTCCTCGCGGGCAGCGGCATGTTCTCCAAGCCCGAGATCGACGACATCGTCGACATTGGTTATCTCAACGGCCTCTTCGTCCTCGCCCGCTCCATCGGCCTCATCGGGTACTCTCTCTCTCTCTCTCTATAGATATATATATATATATATATATAAATATATATATATATGTATGTGTGTAGACATACACTCTCTTCTCTCTCTTCTCGCTCTCTCGCCATAGATATACTCTCTTCTCGCCCTCTCTATTTATTTGTATGTGCACATATAAACTCTGTTCTCGCTCTCCTCTCTCTCTCTATTTGTATGTGTACTTGTACACTCTCTCTTCTCGCTCTACTCTTTCTCTCTATTTATATGCGTACTTGTACACTCCCTTCTCGCTCTACTCTCTCTCTCTCTCGCTCCATATATATACTCGTTTTTGCTCTCCTCTCTCTCTCTCTCTACTTTTATGTGTACATATACACTCTCTCCTCTCGCTCTCCTCTCTCTCTCTATTTATGTGTACGTATACACTCTCTCTTCTTGCTCTTCTCTCTCTCTCTACTTATATGTGTACGTATACACTCTCTTCTCGCTCTTCTCTCTCTCTTTCCATAGATATACTCGTTCCTCGCTCTCCTCTCTCTCTACTAATATGCGGACATATACACTCTCTCTTCTCTTCTCGCTCTTTTTTCTTTCACCCTCTCCATTTATATACTCTCTTCTCTCTCTTTCTCCATATATGTACTCTCTGCTCGCTCTCCCTCTCTCTCTCCCTCCGTACATGTACTCTCTTCTCGCTTTTTTTTCTTTCACCCTCTCCGTTTATAAACTCTCTTCTCTCTCTTTCTCCATATATATATTCTTCTCTCTCTATCTCCATATATTTACTCTCTTCTCGCTCTTCTCTCTATTTCTTCATATATATTCATATCTCTCTCTCCATATATAGTCTCCTCACTCTCTCCCACTCTCTCCTTATATACTCTCTTCTCTCGGTCTCTCTCTTCTCGCTCGCATTCTCTCTATTTATATCTGTGCCCCTTCTTTCTCTCTTTCGTTCACATTCTTTCTACATGTCCTTTCTCCTCCCCTTTTTCTATCTACATCTCTTCATCCCCTCCCTCTTTCTCTCTGCTCCCGCTTCTTTCTCTATATCCCTCTTGCTCTCTGTCTCTCTCTATCTTCCATCTTTCTCTCCCCCTTTTTCTCTATATATAATCCTCTCTTTCTGTACAACTCTCTCTCTCTCTCTACCCATCTGCTTTCTATGTCTCTATCCCTCCTCTTTCCCTCTCTATCTCTACCTTATTAGACTGGCATGTCAATAACAGGCACACGTTCGATCAGAAGAGATTGAAGCAGCCTCTGTACCGCCACCCATGGGAGGACGTGCTCTACACCAAATGATGGTGATATCCTGCTCCATCCGCCGTCTAATTTTTCCTCAAATTGAACTGGTGAGAGAAATACCCCAAGTTTTCATATCATATAAATTCTCTCTCTATCATATTACTCTCCATTTAATTTCCCTCTCTCTCTCTTTTCCAGGGGAAAGTCTTCTACTTGTACACAGCCCCTCCTACGTTCCACCTCTCACTGAGGGTAATAAAGCCTCTCTCTCTCTCTATCTTTATCCTTTTTCTATTCTATGTTTTAATGTTTTAATCCTTTTTATACTCTTCTATTGTTATCAGTCTTATTAGTTTATTAGGGCTAGGAAAACTCTAGGAGGGCTGAATTATGTTATCTAAAATTCTTTCTCTATACCATTTGTTAAGTAGTCTGTGGAGACCCAGATGGGATACTATCCGTCCCCGGGGTGACTCCGAGGCCGCCAGATTAAGAGAGCGAGGGAGATAATGATACATACAAATAAAGAGATTGAGTGAGAGGGCAGGCTAGAGATCAGAAGAGATTATGAGAGAGATAGATAGATGGATAGATAGAGAGATCCCATCTCAATATCTAGCACCAGACAGCAGTTCATTATGTACAGAGAAACTAGAGGTTTTAACCTTGGTACATCTCACACTGAAACTTAATTTTAATCTTTTGGGAAAGTCTAGCTAAACACATTTTACATTTTTCCCATAAGAGGAGGATAATGGAGGAACAATATAATTTTTGGAAGACTAATGTTTAACGTTTAGAGAAAACAACTTTAGTCATTTTATCTCAATTTCAATGGTTGGATTAATATTTGATATAATGATATTGTCAGGTTTAGTTATCCAGACTCTGATTCTCATGATAATTGGATATTTTGGAAGGGAGCATTTTTATTGGAGCTAGTGTGAACTTGAGTTTTCCAGTTTTCTAATAACCCCATCATGGGCTCTTAATGTCGTTTGTCATTGTTAATCTGACATTATGACACTGTTGATTTCTTTTAATTAATTACCTTTGGACGCTTGCTATGATAAATGGTATCCAAGATAAAAGAAATGAATAAACCATTCAAAGCATTTGAAAAAGCTATCTGCCAAACCTATATTATTTAAGGTTAAAGATTTCCCTTAGTTCCATGAATTTAATATCATTGACCTTCTGATACCTGGAGGTTCCAATCCAGTTTTTTAGAACTCTTTGAGTTAGGAAATCGACTGATGTATACGATATCACACATCTTATCTATTAAATAAGCTAAATCAATCTTTATTAAGAGTTTTCCCAAATTTTAAAAAAATAGTATTGAAGCTTCACCATACACGGGAAGGAAACCACTGATATCCAACATAGTTCACAATCAATCGATGGATGATAGTTATATCTAATTATGTCACTGCCCATAAATTAAATTTAATATCTTGGAATCAACTTATAAATTTCAAGCTGTATTCTTGCGGTAGTGAGACTGAGGTTGTCGATAGAGATTTTGAGCTTTAAATCATTCTTTTACATGTGAAGAAGGGTGAATTCATTATCAATGGGATCCAATCGTAAAAATCCCACTAAAATGAAATCTTTAAGGACTTTCATAGTTCGCAAGTGAGAAAGGATGGAATGATGGGACTTAATCTAATAATCTAATATGTTTTTATTCTAAATAACTATGTAAAATTGATCTCATGTGAGTTAGTAATCGCTGGCTAACCTTGTTTCCTGCAGGATCTACCTCCATGTGCTGAATTTGTGGCTAAGAAGAAAGAACTCCAGATGGAAGAACATCTGATTCAGGAGGAATTTTATCCTTCCACAGTTGATCGATTAACATCATGCTTGAAATAAGTGTACTGATCTTACCTTTCCAATGTACACGAACTCAGACTCTGGCACATGATAGATTTTTCACATGGTCTAGTCATTTTGAAGTTTATCACTGAGCAAGACATGAAGGGGAAGATGAACTTATAAAATAAAAAAAATCTCACCATCCAATCATAAGTAAATGACCTGGATTAACCGTGTTCCTGAAAAAATGGTGGCCAATGTGTTATTTTCACCATGTCCCACATACCCTGGGTGCTTACGATCCAGGTTGACTCGGTCTGGGCTGAGCCAATCTGGCTGATTCTACATCTTGATGCCATAAAATTTACGAGCAACTAGACCACATTTTCATGAACACCCATGCCCATAGGCTTCTATCAAATAGAATTCAGTATGTGAAAAAAATGATTAGTTGATCATATCCCCTTTTTTGTTTCATGATATGTGGATCAAACACCACCCAGTCATACAACACCATTGGAATATGGTGATTGACTTTACACCTATGTATACATATAAGTAGATAGATAGCTAGCTAGATTTCTAGATAGATATCTGTACACATAAGTAGGTTGCTTGGTAGATAGGTAGCTTGCTAGATTTCTAGATAGATATGTACACATATAAGTAGATAGATGGATGGATGGGTTGATAGATAGATAACTATGACATTATAGAAAATGGATTTTTTAAAAAATGATTTTAGGTTATAGCATTGGACTAGCGGCATATCTTATTAAAATGTACAACTAAAAAATGTTTCAACAATCATGGAGTTAAAATCTGTATAAGCTAGACAAGGAATCATTTCAATGGAGTCCGGAATTTTCATCAGAAAAAGAATGGACCTTTATCCCTCTCTGGATAGCTTTCCAAGGCATTACGGCCCATTCATTAATATGGTGGCCTTTAAATCCATATTATGTGTTGGGTAAATATATTGCTACATTCTCCGAGGTTAGCCATTTTAGAAAACCAGGTTATTGGAGAGGCTTTTAGAAGTTGATTTATCTAACCCAATCCTTGAATACATTATTATTTTGAATGGATATCAGAAAAATCATAACACAAAGAAACATAGTAGAAAGATACCCCATCTTATGTGCACATTGTCAAATGGTTGGACGTTGGAAAGACTCGCACAGGAAAAAAGCTAATTACACACAAACAACACCACATGCCTTTATTGAATTTCCTTTTTGGATATGAATGGAACACATACCATATAGCAAAAATATCAAGAAACACCTAAACACATTGCTTAGTATCAATAAAAATGGGTCAATAGCCACAACACTAAACCTAAAAAGAATCAAGTAAAATCACCCAACACGACATGAAGTACCTCATACACAAAGAATACTCATAATCAGTTTGAACCTTTGTCATCCATAGGTAATGAGGCACTCACCATCGTTGAACTAGATGGAAAAATTCTATCATGTAACACATGGCTTAAAAAGTTATAGCCCTTTATGCTGATAAAAAACCAAATACAAATCTGGATGTTAAAGGTTTTCAATGATTAGACCGCTAGTTAGACCAAATATATATTGCCCCAGATTCACAGAGAGCTTTTGGTCATCATTTTGGGTTCTAGGGCCTTGATTGAAATGAAACATAAATGATTCATGTGAAGGCGGAGGTGGAGACGGAGACGGAGATAGAGGAATCCGAGAAGATGAATAGTGTCGAATTAGGTTTACGGGGAGAGAGAGAGAGAATACATATCGGGGAGAGAGAGAGAGAGAGAGAGAGAGAGAGAGAGAGAAAGAGAGAGAGGAGAGAGAGGAGAGAGAGGAATGGGCCCAAGTGGGCCACATTCTCACATTCACCCTTATTGGGTTGTTCTTTCTTCGGCCTTCTTGGTTGGGGCATAGATGTCAAGGAGTCCCAACTTGAGGCAGAAAGTATCATATGAGGTAGTGCTCAACCCCTTTGTGAAGATGTCCGCCAGCTGGTCCGATGAGACTACATACGGAGTTGAGATCAGTCCCGCCAAGATGCGCCATCTGATGACATGGCATGTGGTTTCAATGTGCATGGTACGTAGTGAGAAGGTTTTGTGCGTTGAAATGAAGATGGCCGCTTCATTGTCACAGTACATTGGCATGGCCTCCTGTATTGTGTGTACGAGTTCGTTTAACAAGTTCCTCACCCATAGCATGCATGAGGATGTCTCGTGCATAGCTCTATATTCAGCTTCACAACTCGAGGAGGAGGGAATTCGCTGTTTGTGACTGGACCATGTGACTAAATTTCCTCCCACATATATGCAATACCCCGTTGTGGACTTCCGATCTCCCCGGTCACCCGCCAAGTTTGCATCAGAGTATCCAACAACTTGCAGATGACTATGTCGGCGAAATATCAGCCCCTTCCCAGGTGCATGTTTTAAATAGGCTAAAAGTCGTAAAGCCCCACTCCAATGCACTTCCCTTGGACTGTGCATGAATTGACTAAGCAGATTGACGGTGAAGGCGATATCCGGTCGTGTCACAGTGAGATAGATCATCTTCCCTATCAATCGTCTATATTGCTGGGGATCACTAAGTAGAGGAGACGTCTCATCCCAAAACTCTGGCCGACTTTCGACAGGTGATCTTTGCGGCTTGCAGTCCAAGAGCTCCATGTCCTCAAGAATATCAAGCACGTACTTCCGCTGATTAAGGACCACTTGACCATGGCTACATGCAAACTCCACGCCAAGGAAATACTTGGGAGTTCCCAAATCGCGGATATCAAGATGCTTGCGAAGGAATGTCTTTGTGTCCTCAATTGCTGATTGATCATTGCCAGTGATCAGCATATCATCCACGTATACTGCCAAGATGACACATCCAGTGGGTGTAGATCGACGGAACACCGTAGGGTCGGAATCGCATTCCCGGAAGCCATGCTTCTCGATCAGTGTGCTAAACTTTGTGAACCATGCTAGAGGACTTTGTTTGAGTCCATAGATAGCCTTTTTGAGGTGACATACCTTCCCGGAGTCAACTGATGCCACATAGCCAGGAGGCTGTTCCATATACACTTCCTCTTCGAGATCACCATAGAGGAACGCATTCGAGACGTCCAGTTGGTGAAGCGACCAACCTTGGTTTACTGCCATGGACACAAGAATCCGTACTGAGGCTAGCCGTACCACGGGGGAGAAGGTCTCTGAATAGTCGATGCCGTACTTCTGGGAGAAGCCCCTGGCCACGAGTCGTGCTTTGTACCGGTGGATTGATACGTCAGGGAGATACTTTGGAGTGAACACCCATTTGCAGGTCACTATATTAGCTCCTTGGGGGCGCGGAACTAGTGCCCATGTGTCTCGACGGAGGAGAGCGCCGTATTCCTCGTCCATAGCCGTCTTCCAGTGTGGAATGGTGGCTGCATCGATATGAGACTTGGGAATGTGTTCCAACGCCAACTGAGTCGCAAATGCACGATATCCTGGTGATAGGCGATCATAGGAAACCACATTAGCTATAGGATGTCGGGTACACGAGCGAGTACCTTTCCGTGTCGCAATCGGAAGATGCAGATCATCGTAGACTGGCAGTGGGTCAACCGTATCTGGTGGGAGGGAACTTGTGTCCTGGGGCACTTGTTCCCCATGTCCTTCGAGTCGTAGCGGTGATGATGTAGATGAAGAAGGCTCCTCAAGGTGAGCGGGTGCTGGCGCTACCCATTGTAATGCAGCATGTCGAGTAATCTCATCCGCCAGAATGGGATCAGGTAGTGGTGTGGAGACTCCAGTGGAACTATCCTCCGGCAGAGGCATGGACGGAGAGGAGGGTGAGTCATAATACCTGGTGTCCTCGTGGAAAGTGACATTTGCTGAGACCATATACCTCCGTCTATCCGGAAGATATATACGATACCCTTTTTGGGTACGAGAGTAGCCGACAAACACTCCCTTAAGTGCTCTGGGTGACAGTTTGGAGAGATTTGGAGTGGTGTCTTGAACGAACGCAACGCACCCGAATACCCGTGGTGGCAAAGGAAATAAGTCGTCACCAGACTGTAGTCGCCGTAGAGGGATCTCACCTCCCAAAGGAGACGATGGCATTCGGTTGATAAGATACGTCGCAGTGAGCACCGCGTCGGCCCATAAGTAGTCTGGAGCGCCCATCTCAAGTAGAAGTGTGCGGGTGGTATCTAGAATGTGCCGATGTTTCCGCTCCGCCACACCATTTTGTTGGGACGTATGTGGACATGTCGTTTGATGGCGAATACCCAGCTTCTTACACTGATTCGCCAAATCTGCTCTCATGAATTCTAGTGCATTATCCGTCCGTAGGACCTTAGGGGTTCGCTGCCACTGTGTTTTGACTTCACTCAAAAAACTGATAAGATGTGTCATCACTTCCGTCCGGTCCTTCAGCATATACACCCATGAAGCCCGCGAAAAATCATCAATGAGAACCATGTAGTACCGGAAACC
Source organism: Wolffia australiana (assembly GCF_029677425.1). Classification (NCBI taxonomy): domain Eukaryota; kingdom Viridiplantae; phylum Streptophyta; class Magnoliopsida; order Alismatales; family Araceae; genus Wolffia; species Wolffia australiana. Next base: position 26,438,502 of record NC_135835.1, on the reverse strand, counting down.
GCCAAGAGATGGTACCCTAGATGGTCCCCACACGTCACAGTGGATAAGATCAAATGGGTGTCGGCACGGTGGATCCTAACGGCGTGAATAGGAAGCACGGAAATGTTTGCCAAGTTCACATGACTCGCACTGGTAATGAGAAATGGAAATGCCCGGAAGGGCTTGTCTTAATTTGGAAATGTTGGCATGACCAAAACGACGATGCCATAACAAAGACGAGTTTTTCTCAGAGAGCAAACATGATAGTCCCACCGATGGTGTGTCCGCTGCCAGCTCATAGATGCCACGCCCCGTGTCCCTACCCAAGCCAATCCTCCGTCCCGTATGCAAGTCCTGAAATACGCAGTGGTAAGGAAAGAACTGAACTGAGCAAAACAACTCTTTGGTGATGGCGCTGATTGACAAGAGATTGACGCTCAGATTTGGGACGTAGAGAACATTCTCCAGAAAGAGGTTCGCATTTGGCCGGGCTGCCCCTTTGCTTGTCACCGAGCACGCACGTCCATCGGCTATCGTCACGCTTTCGGGAGATTGTAACGACTGCAGACGAGAGAGCAACGACTGCGTGCCGGACATATGTGCAGAGGCACCAGAGTCTATGATCCAGGTAGGATTCGTGGATTGTGGAGAACTCGTACCTGAATTGGGTGCCATGGCTGCGATGTGAGCAGTGGCCTGAGGCGTCAGAATAGAGGTGCTTGTGGACATGGACGATGAGCTCGCAACTGAGTTTGAGAAGAACCCTCCCGGTGGAAGTGGATACGGGTAGTCCGCCGGGTAGCCAAACTTGGCGTAACATCTTGTGGAGTGATGATTGTTCCGCCCACAATGCTCGCAAGGAGGAAAACTCGTTCGGCCTCGGTTGCGTCCTCGACCTCGTTCGAACGATGTGCCCCGACCGGACCCGGTGACCACAAGAGCAGCGGCCTCCGTGGTAGTTGTAGATGATGAGGCGATGGGGGCAATCCGTCGAACGGCGTTGAAGGTTTCTTCCAGCGTAGGTGGAGTCACACCATTAAGTACCGAGCCCTTGACTTGATTAGATAGAGTAGGATCAATGGACTCTAAGTAGAGCGTGATGAAAAATTCTTCGCGATACCTCTCATTGACCTCAGGATCTGCGCTTATCGGCTGGTATTGAGCTAGAAGATTGGCATACTTTGTCAAGGCGAGATAGGTGCTTTGCCAATTTCCGGACGTCCCACGGAGCTTGAGCATATCGAAGTAGATGTTCATCGTATGCCCAATGCTCCCGCGCGCCCCAAAAGACCGCTGTAGCTTGTCCCACATCGCCTTGGCGGTGTTTAAGTACTCAACGGTACCTGTGAGCATCGGAGACACCATCTTGATGATCCAGGCTTGAACAATCTCATCCTTGGAAATCCAAGTTTCATAGTCGGGATCCGTTGAAACCGGCGGTGCATCAGAGAGATGCTGACGATATCCATGGATGCTAAAGAACCTGCGGAAGTTATGCGCCCATTGATGATAATTTATTCCATCGTCTGCAAGGAGAGGACCGGGGGTGTGTAGTTGACTGAGGAGAATATGCGCTGGCGTACTGGGGACCGGCGGAGTACAACTCGTGCTTGAGAGGTGTGGAGAAGCAGACGACGCCTCGGGATCCATTGTGAGTGACGGAAAAATAAACACGAGGATTAGATCAGACCTCGGAATTGGAGAGACGACGGCCGGGTGAGCCCGACCCGATTCGTATTGGCCGCGAAGACTCGGAGGAGGAGGATCGGCCGACTCCGCACGTCCGTGAGAGAAGGGCAGCAATCAGTGGCGTCCGTCGATGAAGACCGGTGGGTAGTGTGAAGAACCCGTGCACCGCCGGCAAGTGGAAAGTGGCGTTTGGCGGCGCTAGAAGAACCGCCGGCGGCGTTGCGGCGGCGAGCGGCGGTGGGCGGCGGCACACTACGCCGGTGATGGCAAGTGGAAGGGGCGGACTGGCGGCGCGATCCTGAACGACGAGTGGCGGCGATCAGGGACGATAATGGGCGAGAACCTCTCAAGCCCTAACGATCTCTTCTCCTTCCCCTCCTCGCTCTGATACCATGTGAAGGCGGAGGCGGAGACGGAGACGGAGATAGAGGAATCCGAGAAGATGAATAGTGTCGAATTAGGTTTACGGGGAGAGAGAGAGAGAGAGAGAGAGAGAGAGAGAGAGAGAGAGAGAGAGAGAGAGAGAGAGAGAGAGAGAGAGAGAGAGAGAGAGAGAGAGAGAGAGAGAGAATACATATCGGGGAGAGAGAGAGAGAGAGAGAGAGAGAGAGAGAGAGGAATGGGCCCAAGTGGGCCACATTCTCACAATTCACATATCAAAAGATGAATGCCACTATCGTAATTACAGTTACAAAATGATGATCAAATCACATGTGCATGGATCGGATCTACAATTTCTTGATTCATCAAGTGAGATGTGTTTGGCTGTTCATGTGTCAACTCCCTAGACATATACACATGAACCTGGCACACTGAATATAGTTTTCCCTCCATCTTGTGTAAAACAATGTCAATTGGCTAACTTGAAACAGTTACATTAACTCCCTCAAATATGATTTAAAGAACCATCATATGGAAATTTTTTTAAATATTTATCTTTCTTGACCCGTGCAAAAGTTATCATCATAATCATCAATAGGAAAACACCAAATAAAGGCTTTGTTAGAATTAATATTTGGGAATTTATTGCGAAAGCTTAATGCATTGATTTGTAAGAGACCAACAATTTGAGATATCTTTCTGGTTAGATTTTTGGGGAAAACTCATTCATAATGTCTTCTTTTAATATTTTTCTTTGTAGATCGCCTTGGGCTACAAGTCATGTTAGGGGTCACATCATAGGTGGACATTAGTGCCAGGATTTCTCAGCAATCCTTCTCCAGACATTGCTGCCATCCGGCACAAACTCCCAGAAGGTGCAGGGAATTGGAAGCCACTCAACAGTGCTAAGCAGTAGAGGAACAAGGCAACTCATCAATAGTCCCACTCTATTACAGACAAGGTTGGAATTACTCCTACCTCCACCCCAAGATGTACATCATTCTTGTCCACAACCCTGAAAGCATGGTTACAACATCATAGTTGTTCCGAAGAGCTGAGGACTGAAACTAATTAGGTTTAAATTCCTTAAAAAACTAATTAGCAAAACTTCCAATATCATTAAAAATAATCATTCTATTTAATTTTAATTTACAATCCATTCTTGGTCAAATAAAATTTTTTTATTATCTAAATTCTGGCATCACAAGCTTTCTGAAAGTAAGGTTACATCTCATAACTGTTCCAAAAAGCTGGGGACTCCCTAAACTACTAATTAGCTTCAAATTCCATTAAAACTAATTACTAAAATTTACAATATTATTAAAAAATGCAGTTCAATTTAATTTTCGTTTACAATCCATTCTTGGTCAAATAAAAAATTTTATTATCAAAATTGTGGCATCACAAGCTTTCTGAAAGTATGAATCTAACGTCATAGCTGTTCCAAAGAGTTGGGGACACACATTTACTAAGTTTAAGTTCCTTTAATCTAACCTAATTAGTAAAACTTCCAATATTATTAAAAATGCAGTTCAATTTAATTTTAATTTACAATCCATTCTTGGTCAAATAAATTTTTTTTATTATCTAAATTCTGGCATCACAAGCTTTCTGAAAGTAAGGTTACATCTCATAACTGTTCCAAAAAGCTGGGGACTCCCTAAACTACTAATTAGCTTCAAATTCCATTAAAACTAATTACTAAAATTTACAATATTATTAAAAAATGCAGTTCAATTTAATTTTCGTTTACAATCCATTCTTGGTCAAATAAAAAATTTTATTATCAAAATTGTGGCATCACAAGCTTTCTGAAAGTATGAATCTAACGTCATAGCTGTTCCAAAGAGTTGGGGACACACATTTACTAAGTTTAAGTTCCTTTAATCTAACCTAATTAGTAAAACTTCCAATATTATTAAAAATGCAGTTCAATTTAATTTTAATTTACAATCCATTCTTGGTCAAATAAAATTTTTTTATTATCTAAATTCTGGCATCACAAGCTTTCTGAAAGTAAGGTTACATCTCATAACTGTTCCAAAAAGCTGGGGACTCCCTAAACTACTAATTAGCTTCAAATTCCATTAAAACTAATTACTAAAATTTACAATATTATTAAAAAATGCAGTTCAATTTAATTTTCGTTTACAATCCATTCTTGGTCAAATAAAAAATTTTATTATCAAAATTGTGGCATCACAAGCTTTCTGAAAGTATGAATCTAACGTCATAGCTGTTCCAAAGAGTTGGGGACACACATTTACTAAGTTTAAGTTCCTTTAATCTAACCTAATTAGTAAAACTTCCAATATTATTAAAAATGCAGTTCAATTTAATTTTAATTTACAATCCATTCTTGGTCAAATAAAATTTTTTTATTATCTAAATTCTGGCATCACAAGCTTTGTTAAAGTAAGGTTACATCTCATAACTGTTCCAAAAGCTGGGGACTCCCTAAACTACTAATTAGCTTCAAATTCCATTAAAACTAATTACTAAAATTTACAATATTATTAAAAAATGCAGTTCAATTTAATTTTCGTTTACAATCCATTCTTGGTCAAATAAAAAATTTTATTATCAAAATTGTGGCATCACAAGCTTTCTGAAAGTATGAATCTAACGTCATAGCTGTTCCAAAGAGTTGGGGACACACATTTACTAAGTTTAAGTTCCTTTAATCTAACCTAATTAGTAAAACTTCCAATATTATTAAAAATGCAGTTCAATTTAATTTTAATTTACAATCCATTCTTGGTCAAATAAAATTTTTTTATTATCTAAATTCTGGCATCACAAGCTTTCTGAAAGTAAGGTTACATCTCATAACTGTTCCAAAAGCTGGGGACTCCCTAAACTACTAATTAGCTTCAAATTCCATTAAAACTAATTACTAAAATTTACAATATTATTAAAAAATGCAGTTCAATTTAATTTTCGTTTACAATCCATTCTTGGTCAAATAAAAAATTTTATTATCAAAATTGTGGCATCACAAGCTTTCTGAAAGTATGAATCTAACGTCATAGCTGTTCCAAAGAGTTGGGGACACACATTTACTAAGTTTAAGTTCCTTTAATCTAACCTAATTAGTAAAACTTCCAATATTATTAAAAATGCAGTTCAATTTAATTTTAATTTACAATCCATTCTTGGTCAAATAAAATTTTTTTATTATCTAAATTCTGGCATCACAAGCTTTCTGAAAGTAAGGTTACATCTCATAACTGTTCCAAAAGCTGGGGACTCCTAAACTACTAATTAGCTTCAAATTCCATTAAAACTAATTACTAAAATTTACAATATTATTAAAAAATGCAGTTCAATTTAATTTTCGTTTACAATCCATTCTTGGTCAAATAAAAAATTTTATTATCAAAATTGTGGCATCACAAGCTTTCTGAAAGTATGAATCTAACGTCATAGCTGTTCCAAAGAGTTGGGGACACACATTTACTAAGTTTAAGTTCCTTTAATCTAACCTAATTAGTAAAACTTCCAATATTATTAAAATGCAGTTCAATTTAATTTTAATTTACAATCCATTCTTGGTCAAATAAAATTTTTTTATTATCTAAATTCTGGCATCACAAGCTTTCTGAAAGTAAGGTTACATCTCATAACTGTTCCAAAAAGCTGGGGACTCCCTAAACTACTAATTAGCTTCAAATTCCATTAAAACTAATTACTAAAATTTACAATATTATTAAAAAATGCAGTTCAATTTAATTTTCGTTTACAATCCATTCTTGGTCAAATAAAAAATTTTATTATCAAAATTGTGGCATCACAAGCTTTCTGAAAGTATGAATCTAACGTCATAGCTGTTCCAAAGAGTTGGGGACACACATTTACTAAGTTTAAGTTCCTTTAATCTAACCTAATTAGTAAAACTTCCAATATTATTAAAAATGCAGTTCAATTTAATTTTAATTTACAATCCATTCTTGGTCAAATAAAATTTTTTTATTATCTAAATTCTGTTATCACAAGATTTAAATGATATCATGTTTTTACCATATTTTTATGATCTAAATTCTGGCATCACAGGCTTTCTATGATATCATGGTTTTATCATATTTTTTATCATCTAACCTTCCTATGACTTTAAAATGTCTTCCAAATATTTTATTAAATGGTGGTTGGTTTCACCCTCCACAGCCGGCTAATGGCTGAATTTCTGACACGTGGACTTCCCAGAATCCTCCACGTGGGACCCAACAAAAACCGAGGGTCGTCGCTGATTCGTCTAATTGCGGATATATCTTCTCCCCCGAGATATTTTTCATCTCAACCTTATTAAATTAATAATACCACATATACTCTTAAACAAACTTAACGTAGTTTAAGGGCATCTCGCAAAGTCGAGGTTCAAAACCAATTTACATTAAAAACAAGGGTTTATATGGGAAAACCTCGTCCTCGTCCTCCCCTAAGATATTTATCATATCAACCCATTAACTATAATAATTCGATACATACCCCTAAAACTCTTCCTCAGGAAATCTTTCGCGAAACAAGGTTTTTATAAAAACTTAAGGTATTGCAAAATATCAGAAAACAAGGTTTTTGAAAAAGGACAGGAAAAAATAAGGGCTTATGTGGAAAAAATTCTTCTTATGGCTGCTCCAGCTACTCTGTTCTTCCTCTTCGGAGCGAGCAGCTGCCTGTGGATAAGAGCTAAGGAAGACCAGATGAAGAAATTGTCTTTCTGGGTCTGTTCAATCTTCGAATTTGCTTCATGGGTCGTGGAAATTTGATTCATCAAGCGATTTCTCAAGGCAATTCTCGGTTATATCTCTGGAATTTCTCTGCCGGGAGGCTGCATGAATAAGGAGAAAACTGAAGGTTTGCTCTTCAGTTCATCGCTTTTGAATCGTCCATGGGATTGGTCGCAGTTGAGCGTTCTCCATCGCCAAATGGGTTGCCCATTATTAGTTTACCTCGTTCTCTCCGAAGAGTATCTGCGGTTATTCCTCTTCGCTGCGGCCACCTCGTCCCTGCCCAGCGGCTGAGGGTCTCTTCTCTGTCTCAACACAGGCGAGATTCTTCTATTTTTCCTCGATTTGAATTCTTATTTTTTGATTTTAGATGTTTTGTTTACGTGAAGAATACATTTCTTTGACAATTTTCTCAAAACCCTGGTTGTGGGAGGCGTGTCTAATGTATGAATTGGCGTTCTCTAGTGTACCCTTTTCTCCTATCTGATATGAGACAAAATGAGATCAGTTTGTTAAGGGGCCAAGAGAGTTGTTAGGCGTACCGATAACTTTTTTTTTCTAGTGGGAAGCCTCAGATCATTGATTAAAATTTCCGTGTCCTTTCCTTAAGCCTGTTAAATGCTTTGATCGCTTGATATAAGCTCGTGATATCATCAAACGGCATACTGTCACTAGTTTTTGTAACCCTTGAAGTCAATGTAAAAGATGTATGATTGGGTGGCCCCGTCTTTTGCTTTTCTTGCCATTTGATGCGATTCTATAACTCCCAGGGACAAATTATTATTCCCAATTGGGTTTTTTGATGTTATAATATATGTAATTCTCCCTCCTACGTGTTGATTATCTGGTGATTTGATTCGGCCCTATATCTCCAAGGGTTATCTCCGCTACTTTTGCCCATTAGGAGAATTTGGTTGGTTTCTATCTGCTCCATTCCTTTCCAATACAAGTTGCTCTTTAGTTTAGAGGAGCAGCCATGAATGAAGAATTAAGTTGTAGCTTGGTTCAATTCCATCGTTTCTTTTGAAGACTACCAATAGCAAATTGATGGAAGGTCTTGTATTTTTTTTTTTTTTCAGATTACACAGGTCAACCGCTAGGTGCTATGTGACACAAACTGAGGTTGACTTGGATCAAGTCAACATAGAAGAAGATGCATCATCAAGCAGCCCCATCTGTACTATTCCCCTTGTTCATCATAGAACAGTTATCCTTGAACCTGAACCTTTGGAATTCCTGGGAGATGAAGATTATATGACCAATCTTCTGACAACACTACCGGTACAGGACTTATTGACATTTGGTATTAAATCTATTTTTTAGCCTTTAAGTATGGTATATCAATTATATTTTCATCTTCATTTCTAGGTTCTCACGGAAGAACAGCAGGATGCCCTTGCCGCCACCCCTGCTCATCCAGCCGGTTTATATGGTGGGTTTTATCAAGCCAAATGAGATAAATTTCATTTCTACCTTTTGGATTTTCATCCTAATCTTTATCAGATTTAAGTTTTTTCTGAGATGCAGTTACACACTTTTTTGTTGACCTAGCACCAATTTTATGTTTTCCAACGTATTCGCTGACGATGATAATTTCTTCATCAATGAAGGACTCTGACAAGGATGACTTGTCATTGTCCTCATCCTTGTCCACAGCCAGAATGATGAGGACAGAATCATCATTGACAACATCATCATAGCCACAGACAAATGACAAGGATGATGAGGACTAAGCATCGGCCTGCTACCTGAAAAAACATAAAGAAACTGATGAGAGACCAATGATGAGTCGTCGTCATCATCATCATCGTCCATCAACAATTTGCGGGTATAGGATGATGGCAAAATTTTCATCCTCATTGTCATCCAAGTGACAGATGAATCATGAGGATAACGAGAGCTTGTCGTTGCCCTTTATCTGGAAGAGTAAAAATAAAGAACAAGAGACTCATCAACAATTTGCAGATTTAGGAGAGTGAAAAAATCATTACTATTATTATTATCCTCATCAAGGTGAAAACCAATGACGAGGACAAATGATGAGTCGTCATTGTCCTCTCGTCCTTCTCTGCAGTGACTACACACCATATTCTGACAGGGATCAGTTAGTTTTCAGCTCTATACGCTAGTTCCTTGGCGGGAAACCTGGTGACACAGATGTGGAGTTTCACCTGGCCCACGACAGTTGCCCTTCTCCATCCAAGTCTTTTACCTGTTGCTGTAGTGGGTTTCTTCACCAAGGTATTAAAAAAAAGATATAATTCCAATATATTTTAATAGATTATCATGTATGTGTAGTTAACCCATAAATTTGCAGCTTATGATGTTCTCTGTTGGTCCTCTCCTCGGAAATCTTGTAGACTCTTTCCCAAGAGTTTCATCTTATAACCTCTTAAGCTTCATTCAGGTGCATTTCTTTCATCCAGTGTTATGTAGTATATTTGTTACATTTTAGTACTGATGCTTTGTTGGGGTTATTTTCACTCTTCAGACATCGGCACAGCTGATGTCAGCAATGATGATCATCCATGCATACAACTCTGCTCGCCATGTATCTGCGTCAGCTATGCTTGTTCAACCCTGGTTTATTGCGTTGATTTTGGCCGCGGCTGTCGACAATATGGCAGGGCTGATAATTGGTGTCATGATGGGCCGTGACTGGGTCGTGCAGGTAACTTTTGATATTTTGTGGTACAACCCTTGGTTTAAGTTTGCATCAAGGAAGGGGGAAGGGAAAGGATCGATTGGAGACACCTATAGATTAAGTGAAACAGTGCCAATTAAGCTTCAGCAAATGTAAATGTCAACACCAACAACCTGACGATGACATTAATGTTTAGGATGACTTTCGTGAGTTACCATTGGCACTTGTTAAAGTTAATGGGATTTTATGGATGGTTGAAGTTGTCTGTCAAGGTCACCTGTCAACTTATTTAAATTCTAGTCGAAAAAAATTAACCCTGTGAACCTCATGGCAACACCTTCCACCCCACTTGACATTGAGAATATTTTTTGAACTTGTGGATGGTTGCTGTTGTTTACGATATTGGCGGTCATTGAAAGATTACTGCCATCATCGAAAAACGGTCAACCTTTTTCAGCGTTTTTGTCAATATTGTAGACATGCCAAACTCTAGTGCCAATCATGGTTTAGGGGATTGCAATGGGTTGTGGGAAAAGATCGAGAAGTGATGAGGGAAAGAAGGAACCCACACAGGAGGACTACCCTATTTCAATGAAACATACAGGAATGGAAAAAAAGAAATGCATCTTGACGAATCTTCTGAAGCTCAGAGAGAGAGACAGTGAGTAGAGAGGAGAACAAGAAAGATAAATTGGTGTATTAGAAGAGAAAAAGATAGATAACAAGCTCATAGATTGTCCCTCTTTTATAGAGGGACAATTAGCCGTTAACAACGGCTAGTTATAACGGCTAGTAAAACTAGCCGTTATAACTTACCCGATTCCGATAAGGAATCGGGTAATGGGTCTACCCGGACCCGATAAGGGGAATGAAAAAATTAAAAACTTTAGGCTTATAATTTTGCCTATACATTCGACACATCTAGTGGGCTGAAATGACAGAAATACCCCGAGATGCTGTTGGGGATTGTATTATTTGTTTCTGTTCACTCATTTTTTGTAGCATTTGCTAATTTATTTTCTTTTTCATGGATGACGTGTTCGTTTCTAATACAAACTGCTCTAATGTAAAGCTGGCAGGCTCCAACAGGCCAATAGCCTTGGCAGAAGCAAATGCTATGTTAAATGGAGTTGACCTTCTGTGTCAGGTGTTTATCTCCCTTTAATCTATTTTTTATTTCTTTTATCTAATGGCGATAAAAGGCATCATGGATGAATGCGAAAATATTTGATTGAAATTGCCATGAATTAAAGATAGGAGCACAGAATGACTATGCCGAAGAAAATGGATGTATTTTATCGACCAAAAGTTTCGGTGTTGATCAATCCATTTTTTTTTGCAGATTGCCGGACCGTCAATTTTTGGGTTCCTCTTAACTAAATACAACCCAGTGACATGTTTAAAGCTTGCAGCTGGGATCATGGTTTTCGTATTTCCCATCCTGGTTAGCCGTCCTGTTAAATCTTTGACTCGTTACTTGGCACTATTGTAGTTTAGACTTGAAGAATTCTTACCCTTGCAGTTATGTCTCTCCCAACTAACGAACACACTCTCTAGTGGTGTTCTTGATCGCTCAAAGTTCCAATCTCCATGTGATAAAGTAAAAAGCACATCCTTTCCCAGTTTCACTTGCATAGGTAATCTTGGTTGCCAAATATCTTTTCAAAATCTTTGTTCCCTTTGAATAAAATTCTGATACTAATTGTGGCGTCCAGTGAGAAATTGTTTGGATGCCATCAGAAATGGGTGGACGGAGTACAAGCTTCAGCCTGTTCTCCCTGCCAGTATGGCGTATGTGCTTTTATATTTCAATATCGCTCTTGAGCCTGGGGCACTGATGACTGCATTCTTGACGCACCGCGGTATGATTCCACAGCTCTCTCAATCTCAGTCTTATTTCTCCTATTTCTGTGCAATATTGGGCTTTGTTTGACGGAAGGGTGTAAATTCCTATTTAGTCTTTAGTATGGAGTTTTGTGTAATTTTTTAGTCACATATTTTCCTATATATGGAAGCTAGACAGGAACAAAAAGATTGGACTTTTCAGTGTTTTCTACCCCAAAATTTTGATGTCGTGTAGCGTGGGGTTTCTCTTGTCCTTATGCAATCTTGATCTCATCTCTCCTATTCCTGTGCAATATTGGGCTTTGTTAGGCGGCAGGGTGAGAAGAAAATTTAGCCTTTAGTAGAGGTTGTTTTATGCAAATGCAGAATCACCTATCTGCATATGTAAGTCAGAAATGAAATGAAAATGTTTCAAGTGTTCCCTAGCCCAAAATTTTGATCTCGGGAGGTGTGGGTTTCCTCCAATCCTTGTGCAATCTTGATCGTACTTATCTGATTCCGGTGCAACTTCCATCGTTATGGTCCAAAACCTGTGTTTTCCTGTCGTTAAGAAGTCCAGGGATGCTTTGATAATAGTAATTGTTGATATTATTGTGAAGAAAATTTTGGGAAGTATGTGATCTGTCTTATGAGTGCGAAGATGTCTTTACCTCTTTGAAAGTTGATATCATCTTCATTCTTTTTAGAATTATGTAACAATGGGATTCTGGTCCCTATGTTTAAAGAGTATTTTTATGACAGGAATCAGCCCATACGTCATTGGGTGTTTCAGTGGATTATGTGCATTCATGGGTATTGCAGCAACCTTCGCATCAGCCAGGCTAGTAAAGAGACTGGGGATTTTGAAGGTAATTTTTTGCAATGTCTGACATGCCAAATTTTAGATTCTTCTTTGCCCTCTTCCCTGCGGTTATCATCTCCATATCAAAACTTGCAATGTTTATTGGTAACAAATATCTTTCTATTTTCAGGCAGGTGCAGCTGGATTAATCTTTCAGGCCGCACTTCTCTCTATTGCTGCCGTTGTCTTCTTAAGTGGCTCACTTTCTCGCAGAACACCTCTGCTGATATTCCTTTCTTTGATTGTAAGTTGAAAGTTAATTTTGAATTTGAAATTTATATTTTTTTATATCGTGAGTGTGAGAGCTTTTACAATCTGAACAATACTATTCCTTCACATTTAGAATTTTTTCTGATGGAGATTTCAAAAGTAAATTTAAGCATGAAATTATAGTCTTTTAATTATCATTTGACAATTGAAAAACATTCATAAAGGTCCTTAAGGATGATCATCTTTCTTCAATGTTAGGTTCCATATTTTTAAGTTTGAGAGTCTAATCACTCCACAAAATGTTCCAAATTTGAGGGGTCTAGCTTAGTTTAAACATGATAACCCAAATTTTGAATGTAAGTTCTGAACGTAGGTAGTTTTGGGGGCAACAAATTGGTTTTTGCACTAGTTGTTGGTTGTAGTTTCCTTTGAAATTATAAAATGGAAAATCATAAATAAAAAACTCTGGGCACCATGACGAGAGATTGTCATTGCCGGTTATACTTATCTTATAACGTTTTCCACTATCATCCTTATAGATAAATAATTGTGAAACATTTTTGATGATATCAAATTTTCAGGTTTTGTCAAGGCTTGGAGTTCAGTCATATGAGGTTGTGGGAACCCAAATTCTTCAGACTGGTATACCAGCCAACAAAGCAAACCTAATTGGTGCCACTGAAGTCTCAATTGCAAGCCTTGCGGAGCTTCTAATGCTTGGTGTGGCCATAATTGCCAATGATGTTTCACATTATGGCTTTTTGGCTCTGCTCTCTGTCTCTTCTGTCGTTGGGGCAGCATGGATGTTCTGCCAGTGGCTTGCTAATCCCACTGAAGAACAGAGGAAGCTGTTTTGTTTTTGATCCTCTGTTCAGTGTGTTATGAAATGGGGCACAATAATCACAGGTCGGGCTCACAGTTTCATCCTTGGGCCTGAACTATAGGCCTAACACTCTGTACATAGACACCCTTTGTTCAATAGTGATCCATTGCCAGATTGTGGCTTATTTTTCGAACTTATTTCCATCATTTGGCTTCACACCACCATTTTGTATAATATTGATTACACATAGGTAATGAACCTTTGATCAGTTAGACCTATCACCAAGGTCTCTGTTAAGACCCCGCTAAGGGTTTATCAGAGATGGAAGTCGAAAAGGCCCCCTGGCATTTCGAATCCACCGGGGGGCCATTTCAGGTCCCGACCAGCAGGCATTCTGACTCGCGGAGGTACCGTGAGTCATAAGAAAGGAGGCCTGAGGAGCTGAAGGGTATCGGAAAAACCTCTCGTGAGTGCTCCCTCTTCCCTCTCACCCTTTCCTGACCCTAACTCCTCTCTCTTCCTTGGCTTTCTCCAGCTATCCTTGATCGTGCAGCCGTCTCCTGCCTACAAGGGGAGCGGACGTGCTCCTGCCCCTTCTTTTCTTGTCCCCCTCTATTTCCCTTCGGTTTCCCCTTCTGTACTGGACATCAAACGTAGTTGGAACAGAGTTTGAGTTTGCGTTGCGAGTGTTAGTTTGAAGGTCTCAACATTTTGGTTTCAGAGCCAGCCATCCAGCGACCTGTGCATCCCGAAGGGGCTGACATTAGGTCGAATGGAGGAGTTAGAAGGGTGAGTGGACCAGCTTTCGGTTGTCTCCCAAAACACTGCGGACGCTCTGGCCACGCTCACGGCAAGGCTGGACGAAAGTCAGAAGACTATTACCGATGCTCTGGAAAGGATTCTTCAAAGCCTCGTCACCAAGGGAATGAATTCTGACACCGGGCAGGGCACATCCCCAAGACCTCCAGTGCGACCCAACAACTCGGGAGACGACAACGCTTCCCTTCGCGACACACTGCCACCACCGACCACCGTGCCGCCTGAACACACGGGACTGTTGGTTCCCGGCATGCCACGCCTCACCCCCTTGCCCCCACATCCTCGTCTGCGTGGGTCTCCGTTCATACCCATGCCGATGCAAGACATGCTTGGTTCGGCGCCGCTCTTCCCAGGGCATATCGGTGTGAGTGACCCCGAGTCACGATTTCCAGGGTTGTATTCGGGATTACCACCGGCACAAGCCTTCCCCTTCGAAGACCACGAGGGACACCATCCTGGAATCCCTCTCACGGCAGATCGTCAGGCTACCCAGCGCACTCATGTGACGGGTCGGCCGCCACCGATCCTTCCACACCAGGACACAAATTGGGCATTTTCGCGGGCATGCGAAGTGCCTGATGAAGACCCTCATGCTGGAATGGGAAGGCACTCCGATCGCCCCCGCGTCTACCGCAAGGGCGACCTGCCAGTGTTCTCGGGCGACAACCCGGAAGGGTGGCTACGATGAGTTGATCAATACTTTCGTTTGCTCCCTACGGCAACCCATGAACGTCTTCAATTAGTGGCGATGCATCTGGAAGGAAAAGCCTTGGACTGGTTCTGCTATCGTGATGACCACTTTGGGTTTTCAGACTGGGACGACTTCCGCAGGCGAATCTCTAAGCGCTTTGGGTATTCAACAGACGAGGCGCACCATCGTTTGTTTAAACTCGAGCAGCAGGGGACAGTGGAAGAACTTATTGCAGAATTTGAGCTGCTGGCCGGGTACGCATTCACCATCCCTTCCGACATCCTCGCGAAGGCATTCCTCTCGGCCCTCCAACTGGATATTCGCTCTGAAGTCCGAAGGTGTAAGCCGTGATCCCTCGATGAGATGCAAGAGTATGCTTTGGAGGCCGAGCATCAGCTGTCTCAGGTCTTGCAGGGGGTTCAAACAAAGATTGCAACGGCTCAATCCCTACGGGAGTGGGGAACCAGACCACCGCCAAGCACACAGTCTCTACCTGCTGTTGTGGGGGGCCAAGTGGCGTCAGACCAAGGCAGAAAAGGGGGCAGGACCTATGTGGGTCTGACGGAGGAGGAATGGACAATGAGGAAGGCAAAGGGGCTTTGTTTCCACTGTACCAAGAAATTCACACCGGGCCACCAGGTCAAGCGCGAGCTGCGGCTCTATTTGATCCAGAGTGAGGCTGACTATTGCCCTTCATTGGAGGATGAAGAGGAATGCCCCCCAACCCCGGACGATGAGTTACAGGGGAACCGCCCAGGTGATGCTGAATGCAATGCTTGGCCTAACTTCGCAAGGTACACTGAAGTTGACGGGCGTGCATCTTGGGAGGGAAATTTCTATTCTGGTTGACAGAGGCGCGACGCACAATTTCGTCTGCAGAAAATTAGTCAATGAATTGGGTATTCAGTTGATTGACATCAACCTTGGGCGACGGCTACGTCTTACACGGCCATCAACGATGATGTAACCTGGAGTTAACAGTGCAGGTCCTCTCTATCATCCAAGATTTCTTACCATTGGAGCAAATCGGAATTGAAGTGATTCGTGGAGTGCAATGGCTGTGGAGCCTCGGGTGGGTGAACACTAATTATGACCTCTTGATGCTCAGTTTCAGCATCGACGGCGTTCACCATACCCTCATGGGTGACCCTTCCACGCCTCTTTCCACTCTACCAGAGCACCGCCGTCGAGGTTCTAGGAGGTTCCACTCAGAGTTTCATTTTGCTTCGGGCGTTTCTCAGCCAATCTCCGAGCCTGACGCATCTCGCTTATGTGAGCAGCTGCAAGCAACATTTCCCCAGACGTTTGGGCCAACCCAGGGTCTCCCTCCGCAGCGCAACATCGACCATCGTATCCTTCTCTTGCCGGATGCCATCCCTGTCAGTGTGCGACCCTATCGTTATTCGCCTGTGCAGAAGGATGAATTGGAACGAGTAGTGCAGGAGCGGCTGCACAAGGAATAATCTGCCACTCGATCAGCCCTTATTCGAGTCCAGCATTGCTGGTCCCCAAGAAGGATGGGACATAGCGCTGTTGTGTTGATTATCAGGCATTGAATCACATAACTGTGCTGGACAAGTTCCCCATTCCGGTGGTCGACGAGCTGCTGGAAGAACTTAATGGGATGCCGATCTTCTCCAAACTGGATCTTAAGTCAGTGTATCACCAGATTCAGATGCATGCTGAGGATGTGCCCAAAACTGCGTTCTGCATGCACCAAGGTCACTACGAGTTTTTGGTAATGCCGTTTGGCCTTACCAATGCTCCCGCCACTTTTCAGCTCCTCATGAACCAGATATTTCAACTTTTTTGAGGAAGTTTGTGCTCGTCTTCTTTGATGATATTCTGGTCTATAGCCTTGACAGTGCCTCTCACGAGCAACATCTTCATAACCATTTCCCCACCATCTCTTCGTTCAAAGCATGTAATTTGATACATGGTGATATCTGGGAATCTAGCCCTCATAGTGCTTTCTAGAGTATTCATTAGATTTAACAATTCATGATTTTGAGTCATCTGTATCAAATTTATATGATGAAATATCAATATGTAATACAAAAGTAAGTTTACTATTTTCCTTTCTTTACGGTATAAATTTTAGTAATAAATAAATACATTTATGCCTGAAAACTTGATTACAAGTGCTTTGGTGTCATATGAGATGGAATTATCACATGCGTCATCATAGGAATCCTTAGAAACACATGGCTTTATTTCTAATTATCGAATAGGCTTTGCCCAACTGATATCCGTCCGATAATCGGTATCGGACAACCGATATTCGATATTCGGGAAAAAATGGGACGGGGCTGGATATTGGATATCGAATATCGATCGATATCCATCTATAAGGGGTTAGACGGATATTGGTATCGGATATTGGGGGGGTGAGGACGAAAAGGGTATCAGATACCGGATATCGGTTTTCCAATATCCGGATGTCGGAGACGGATACCGGATGCCGGATATCGGTTTTCGATATCCAGATATTGGAACCGGTATTGAATTGTTTTACTTTATTTGAATCTCAGTTAATATATAGAGTTTAAAATTTTTATTTTCTTCCATGTGGAATAACAGGATTCGAATTTAATATAAACTCAGAATCCCGTTATCCCACATGGAAGAATTTAGAAATCTTTCTTTGTATATATTAAATGAATCCGATATTATATTAAATGGTAAAATTATATTATAATACATATTCGATATCTTTATTGGCCCTTATATTTGGTCATTATTTAATAAGTTATCACAGTGTCCAATAAATAGAAGTAAACATTTTTATATTCTTCCATATGGGATAAAGGGATTGAATCTGGTTATCCCATATGGAAGACTTAACTCTTAATAGGTTCTCTCCTAACTCTCTGGCCCACATTAAATCGACCTTTCACTGAATAATTATCAATTAATTATATTTTTAACTATACTTTCGATGTGGATATCGAAAACCGATATCCACAACCGATATCCGGTACCGTCAGCTGTCCCCTTGAGACGGAGACGGATGCCGATATCGGGATGGAAATCGGTATCAGATATCGGCACTGTAGCAACCGATATCCGATACTGATATCCGGTATCTGGATATCGAAGAAAATGGATATTGGAAATTTCATTTCCGATATCCGATACAGCATCCGTCCCGATACCGGCATCCGATACCGGCATCGGGACGGGCAAAGCCTATTATTGAAATGGTGTTTATGCATTAAATTTCATAATATAATTATTTTAATCTAAACGATTTGAGCTGGTTAGATTTTTTGAACAACTAATTATAATGCCTCATGGCCACTATTGCTGGTGGCAACATCTAGGGTTATTTTATTAATTGACTAAAATGTTGTTATACTAGATTATTTGCACAAATATTACACTGAATTGCCCAAATAACAAGTGGAACCACATAGTTTTAATAAGTTAGGTGCTGACTTCTCATGAAGATGTAAATACAATCAAGTTTGTTAATAGAAGCACATGATACAAGAGGCAGTTTCCTCTTCTTGATTCTTGTGACGTCCATGGGGTGTGACTTCTCATTCAAGAAACCTTGCATGCCCAATGTACCAGCAGGTTTTGAAATGATAACCCCTTCTTTGATTTTCTGTGTGGTTTTGGTCTTTGGTATGTTACAGTGTTGAAGTGTCTCCCCACTTAGATCATCATGTGATCAACATGTGGAGTTATAAGAGAGCCTCTCCAGAAAATGCCAAACTTTTATCTATTGTCGCAAGTGAACAAAAAGATTTGATTCTCAATTAATGAAACTAATGAATTTATATGCAATTAATGAAACTATATGTTCTCGTCAAGTCAATTGCACATGACAAACACTCAATTAGGTCAATTTACATCATGGTTGTGCAAGTAACCCATACACTTGAGATGCCAAATATATCATGTGGATGGAAATTTTTTATAGAATTCCTATTCATAGAATTCCAAATAGTCTTAGATCAAGTGCAGCAAGAAGTTTGAAAATATGATTGAGTGATCCAGATGGGATCGTCCGTTGTTAGAGTTGCTCATTGGAATGATAAATTGGCCTAAAGTTCAAATTTAGAGGGTTTTCTTAAAAATAGTATCGTCAAAGTATAAATTGGGGAAGTCCTAAAACAGAATTCACATTGGCCAGAATTGTTGTGGTTTTGAAACTTTCTTCTCCATTCTCCCTTTGGCTCCCTTCCATGCCTGATGCAATCCAAATGGTGTAGCAACAATGGGGCTCATTGAGGTGGATGATATTTGACATGATGAGGATCATGCAGATACATCTAGAGGTTAGACACACGAACAGGTCAACACATCTCACTCAAGGAAATTCTAAATTATAGATCTGATCCACACAGGTGATTTGATCATCAATTTTAGTGTGTCATTAAGATTTTTTTAAGCCTTTTGCTATGTGAACTATTTAAGTTTCATCTCAGTCACGACTCAAAAAACCAACACCAAGGCCATCACATATTGGGACAATTATAATTGGTCATTTTGGTAGGCCCGAACGGAATCATATATGGCACACAAACTAATCACACATTTCACTTGTAATTAAGTATTAATTACAAGTATTATTAATATATCACTGTTATCATGATGTTCAAGAATATGATAATTTACTGAGCATTTATATTTACACATATATTATAAACATACCTTTTATTGGATATCTAAGAAGGAAATCAAAATATCTTGATAGTGTAAAAATATATGATCACATTCAGATGATGAGTATGCTCGTACTTGTAGAGATTAATGTAGAGATTCTAAGGACAACGTCTTCATATAATATATGTTTGAAGTCTTCATATAATTTAAAAGAGCACTATGATGATTTCTCAATGCCTTATTTCTAACTAGGATGAGAAATTAGGGTTTGATAGTTGAACATATCTATCATTTTAGAAATATCACCCTGATGATGGATTATTCATACAATTTTACTGGTGATAGAAAGGTTACATGAAAAATTGATGAGCTCCTTGTACCTTGAAGATCACATGGTGCAGCTTGACACCTGGCCTGTTGGCAACTTAGCCTATCAATTGCGGTAAATCAATCATTTATGAATTACTATATAGGATTGATATAGTAAATTCAAAAAATATTTATGAAGCTTGGGAAGTCATTAATATAATGGGACATAAGCTTAGAGGGTCACACACGCAACGTATTATACAGAGGAGGATGTACAAAAAGTTCATGGGTTTAATGAAGCTTTATTAGTAATTATTAAAAGGGAGGAAGTTCAAAAAACCAATATTTACTTGGGTGCACCCTCCTTATCCTTCTTGGTGTCTTCCCCTTCCCATGTGACATGACAAATACGAAGATCCTCCCAGATTAACGTGCTGAGAACTATGTGTATACATATAAGGGGCAAACACTTGTGAGCAACATGAAAAATCATTCAAGGACCAAAAGGATAATATATTTAATTCCACACAAGGTGATTCAATCATCATTATACTTTAATTTTTAAAACCCATTATGATTTCATTTGAATCTTGCACTTTATGATTTGTCTTTGATTTATGCATCATAGCCGCACAACCTAATAGGACACGGGACCTCAAAGTCAAATTTATTCTATTAGGTCATCCCATCACCATCATACACTAAGGAATCACATATTTTCCACCTGGTAGTTGCCTCTTGTTTCATGTGATACAGCCTATCATTTATAATAAATGGAATTAATTTGAGTCTAGATGATAAAGTATGGAAATGAGTCAGCATTTATATTTTCTCCTGCCTTAAATTTTATTCTGAATTATATTTAACCTGTTAATAATATATATTAGTCGGCTTGCATATTGGGCTTAGTGCCATACACATGGGATACTAAAACAATAATACTAACTTGGAGATTATAAAGAATAACTCCTCCTAGTGACCCTATGCAGTTGGCAGCATCATCTTTATTCAGTTCCAGCTTGGGTGGTGGGGCTGGCAGGTTCCGTACGATTAGATGATACGTGCAGAATCGCATAAAATTTTGGGATTGGATTTGGCGTGCTTATAATGCACAAGTTATATTAAGGGATATCCTGGCACACACACCAATGTGCCCATAAAGTTTCAAAAAATTTGGCTTACTTGTAAATATGTTTTTAATAATTAAATTATATCATGAACCTTTTCATTTTTCAAAATTATAAAACTTAAATTTAAATAGGTTTAAGCCCCCATCATTTGTCATCTGTATCAGCCAAAGATCTGCTTTCTCTGAGCTCTTAAGTAGTGGACGTTTGAATGTCTAACCCAACCATGGCAACTCAATAATGAAAAGTCTCAGAGTTTTGAAGTTAGTGAGCCATGGCTGACTGGTAATGCCTAACAAGTAAATACCAAGAGTTCCCCCCATTGTAAATGACGCAAAAATGATGACCCACATACTAAATATCCACTAGCAGATACTTTTTTTAACCTTTTATTTAAATGATGACTCCAAGCATTTTTGATAGTGATTTTGCTAGATGAGTTTTAAATTATGTTTCAAGAGCACGCATAAGCAAGAGAATCAACTGAATAGGTCAATGAGTCATGTTTTGTAGACATAATGAATGAGGTTATAAATAGCATAACTAAGGGCATCTAGTGAAGTGCCTTAATTATGTGTCTTTGGGACCTACCTTATGATAAAGTGTGACAGGTCGAAGGTTGTCAAGATGTGCCACCAAGTGGGCTGGATGCTTACAGTTTATTATATGAAAATATGGAAATATCGTTGACGTATGACTCATCATCTCAAGTGTCATGGACCTGCTATCGTGATGCTAGAAGTTCTTGATGCATGATGCACAACTAAATCAATAATCACCATGGTAGTGGTGTCATTTGTTAACTGTTGATGTATCTAGGCTAGAAAGACTGGTCGGAAATCTATGACACAAAATGTCTCTTCCTCTGTAGTGACCTATAAAGGCCACTTGGGAGGGTTGGTTTTTTTCTACATATGTGGTCTACTATACTACTTTGTGCCCTGCAGCCTTTTAGTGCGGGAAGCCTACTTTAGAGAAAATTGAATGCTCATTTTACAAAAATGTTGGTACAATTTTCATAGATTTTTCATCTTTTGATTCATGTGTTGCAGCCTTAGCTGACAGGAGGGTGCCAAAGGAAAGGGGAACACTCCCAATACATCATAAAAAGAAAGGGGACCCTACATAATTCTCATGGGTGTATTTTGTTCTTCATTTATAACCCTATTAAATTGATCTTTAGTAATTCAAATATCCTTTTATAGCTAAGTATCAAATATTCATGTCAAGGTAGAGCAAGTGGCCCTAAGACGTGAGATGCAAATGACATCTTATGGACGGATGATTGTGTCTTGATTATGACCTATAAGTCTCAAATTTCAAGATTATTTCTTTGATATACAGCTAATATTTATTTTATTTAAAAGAACCAGAGTGAAACATATTGAATTAAGAGGAATATTGATAAATGAAATAAAAATAGAATAATTCTATAAGCATACATTGTGATACAACACTACTGCTTATCGGAAACATAAGCCAACTAATAGATATATTATTAAGAAATATGGTAAACCCCTGATAGATTTTTCATAATTTTCCTAGAAAGGATCGCATCAATTTTTTCATTTTTTAAAAGCAAAATCCACAATTATAAATCATTTTAATATTTTTTTTTCAAATTAATATCATTAAAAACCTTCTATATGGTTAATTATCCCAATCTTTGATCAAATGAAATCATAAAGAAAACATATATCATACAAGGGGTTCGTTTTAAATAATACAAGTTATTTAAAGATTAATTTGATAATGGAACCACACCACAGAAAGTAATTATTTTATTTAATATGATTCACATCAATGAAATGACCTATTTTTAAGATTGTCAACTTATAATTATTACTTCAATGCAATACTTTATTTGTAACATACTTGTTAAAAGTATTTTATTTTTTGAAAAATTCTAAGGAAATTTAATGATAGTAAAAACATACATTATTTTCATTTTTAGTAAGTTTAAATGCATTTAATTGGAAGTAAAAACAACTTATGTCTCTGGTCATATTTTAATATCATAAAAACTTTATCATAAAAAATCTCTAAGTCCTCAAAATTTATTTTTTTTGGAAAATGGATAAGAAGTATTTAGATCATTTCATAATCATTTTCGATGAATTTTATCATACATTTTTATAAGGATTCTATTTATTGGTATTTACACAAAATATTTTTGATAAGTACGAAAAATATTTCATTTATTTCAATATGTTTAAATATTGTTATACTATTACTTTGTCCTCTTATATTCAATGATAATGGGGATATATTTCAATATGTTTAATTATAACAATGTTCATGGATCTTAATGAAATAAGACATAAGGGATTACTCAATTTTAAGCTGACCTGACCCAAAATGCATGTCGTATCAGACAATTCTTAAACCTGCTTAATGATATCAGTTTTGTGATATTTTCAATGATGATCAGATGGTTAAATTAGGTACTCAGAAACCATTTTTTATTTTTTTTACCTGTATTTTTTTCTCCTTCAAGTAGGAAATCAAAAGTGCCATAGCTCATAAAGATGGTGGGGACCATGCATGTGATAGAGCTGATTGCAATTATTGGCGCCTCACATTACAGAGTGTACAACCAAGGACAAAGCCATTCATGTAATTTATTACCATCAGCTGGATGACGGATTTCAGTGACAAGAAGGCTGTTGAATGATCCAAAAACATTTCAAAGATCACCCTGATGTGGCACACACCATCAAAATCCTATAGAGGATTTCTTTGACATTTAAAATGGTTTGAAGATAGAGGTTCTTCCATCTTGAAAAACCAATCTCAGTGGGAGAACTGCCTTGTGGTTTGGGTTGCTTAATTAGAGGTATCACAGCTTTGTGATGGCTTGAAGAATTGAGGGAGGTTCCGTAATCCACCTTGGCCTTGTCTGGCTCTAATCCACATTTACTAACATAGAAAGACAAATGAGCACCAACCTTTTCTCAAGACTATTCCAAGAATATTCCATCTTGGAACATAGAATGGGGACTTTTCCCAAATGAGCACCAACCTTTTCTCTACACATATCTCCAGAATTTTTTCTAACTAAGCCAAGCATGCATTAAAATCCTAACAAGAATGTCATCCATAAATTTCTTTAAGTAACCTCCTACTAATTATGAGAACAAGGTAGTCATAACACAATCCAAATGACATCCTCCTAAACGCAAAAGTTCCAAATGGACTTGTTAAAACAGTCTCCTCCTGATCTTTAGGGTGATGTTGTATCTGATTATACCTTGCATATCCATCTAGAATATCAAAAAGGTTATGACGTGCTTATTTTTCTAAAATATGATCAAGAAGGGTAAGGTGTAATGGTCTTTCTTTGTGATTGTGTTTAGTTTACTATAATCCATGCATATTATCCAAATAGTTTGTAATTTAGTTTGGATAACCTCTGTTTGTTCATTCTTTGTCACATTTATTGATGTCTTCTTAGGAACTCCATGCACATGCGAACACAAAGACTATCAAAAATTGAACAAATAAATCTAGCTTCTAACCATTTAAAGAGTTCTTTCATAACTACCTCTAGTATGGTGGAGTTTGATTTCCTCTGGCATTCTATAGTATGTTTAGAATTCTCCTTGGTAAAAATTTCATGAACAAAAGTAGATGCACTAATTCCTCTAATTTCAGAAATGGATCAACCTATAGAAAATTTGTAAATTTTAAACAGATCAAGATATTTATCCTCTTGTTGTATTGGTAATGATGAACAAATGATGATCTAATACTCACTATTTACACCCAGAAATGAATATTCAATATCCATGGAAATGGTTCCAATTCAATTAACTGTATTCTTCATCCTTATTCTATATTTCTTACCTTAAATGTATTGACATTGAGACATTAATTTGGATGTCACTTGAAGCCTTGAAGGTTCTTGATTGGAATTCTTGAGAGGAGAAAAAAATATGAACCTGTACTAGATCATTGTACTTGGGAGCTCGACTATTATGTATCTCATGGCAATATTATGACTTAAAATGGATTTTATGCTTCACTAAAGCTTAATAGCTATTTTGGTCTTTCTAAAATTGGCTTGGTTTCTTAAGGAATAATAAAGGCTTTTGGGATTGATTATATGGAGACTTTATCCCTAATTCTGTATTTGAACTCTACCATGGTGCTCCTCTCATTAGTCCTCAACCAGGCCTGGTCTCCCACCATCTTGACATCTCTAATCCACTCTTCTTTGGAGATTTTTCCAAACCTTCATTTATGCAGAAACATATTAGGTGTGAAGCATGGGTATGCTTTCTTATTTTTGCAAGTCTAGTGTGGGGCCCTGCTTTCTAAATTAATACATATTTGAATTTAAGTGGATTTATTCCATTCATAGTTCATTTAATTATGATGGTAGAGATTACTTCTACGGGCCATTTCATACTTTACTTATGTGTTGATAACATTATTCTGATTGGCATTAATTCAGGGTATGTTAGCTACGGAGCTTGGGGAACCCTGGCCTTAATACTCATTAATACTATTATTCTGATTGCCCTTAATACTCATTAATACTTCATCTAGTGAGACTTGGGGAACCCTAGGTACTTCCAGGAGCGTGAGATATTTTATCTATAGGCCAAAATATCTCAATCTCAAAGTAATATGTGTTGTAAATTGTGAGATTCAATCCAACCTCAAATGCACAGTGGAATATTGAATAAAAAATGGATCTGAAAACTAAAAAACACAAATTGAACTGAAAACATTCCCCTTGCACCGATCAAGTATGTGATTTGTTGGTTTCTCGTTTGAGTATCTTCAAACTATTCATATTCCTCACCTCATACATATCCACATGATCTTTAGAGCACTAGATCTCCTCTTCTTTCCTCGATCTTTAGAGCACGTGACATTTAATATTAGACATCCTATTTATTTTAGTTTTATTATAGAGGAAGAGAGGAGAAGATAACCAACACCCACGAACATAAATACAAAAATGCGAAAGACACTCAAAATTATGTGCATGAATTAAGTAATGACGGTGGCCTTCTCTATTCATACTCTTAGAGAAATGATTACAAAAGCCCTTGGGAATTTTTTCATGATAAATATTTAAATGACCCACTAGCCTTCACTTGATCATCCTTATTAATTCAATATATCATTTATAGCTTAATTAATCATGAATTACTTTATTAAAATAATTGGGATAAGTTGCCAGCTCATGGGGTGCCCTACATCTATAATCTTTGCAGAATCTTCACCATTATTAGTTACCATAAGTGTATATTTGACGATCACAAATAACATGCTAATTTTCATGGTTATACTATGCATTTTATGTGTTCATTATTTAATAACCATAAATCCATAATATAAAATCTTAGAATCATTTGTTACGTTTTTAGAATGAATTCAAAAATTTTCTGTATTTTTATGGTATTTTAGCACAAGGTTTTGACACAAAAATTTCACACAGAAAATTCTTTTATAAGTAAAAAAAGCATAAATTTTGATTTAGTTAAAATTTTCTAAGGGTTCATAATATTTTTAGAATGATATTCTAATTTTATGAATTTTTTTTGTATTTTGTGGACTTTATTGATGCCAAATTCCTAAACAAAATAATTTTATAAGTTCACTTATATAAATTTAAATTTATTTATTTTTTAATGAATGTTTTAATCTTTTTTCTCCTAGAAGTGTGTGCCACCTAAACAATTCAGAAGACTAAATCGAGAAGAGAGACTGAGATGATTCAGATTTCTCCAAATTCAAATGATGATATCTAATGATCTAGAAGAAGCTTCAGGATGAAATTTGGAGGGTGGTACCATCTTTCCATCATCTGTCCATCAACCATCATGGATTTATGAATATAATCCCCATCCTTATAAAAAGGTATCCTTGTATTTTGTTCTAATTATGATTAATAGAGAAATTGGCTCCTTCAAAATCTCGTTTGGGTTCATTCTTGGATCCCAACAAACAGTGATTGATGGTGTGACGTTCAAATCAAGACACATGAATAAAATGCACCACTAGTCCCATTAGGTAGGTAATGATGAGGTTAGGGTGATCTTCATTTTTTACTCACGTCTTCATCCTTTTTCCCAGGTTAACATCACCGATAGGCTAGGTTTCCACTATCACACATGCCTCCTTTAACTTCCCTGCTTGTCGTGAAATATCTACCTCCATATCCATCACACTATTGATGGTCAAATTGGCATCGCTTGACCTTATTCTATTGCTCATTGGCACGTTTCTTGCATCATCTCTGTAGGAATCAGGTGAGGTATCTCTTTCATCCACTCCACTCCACTCAATCATCACCCTCCACTAGTGCTCCACTCCATTCAATTACATCTTCCTCCTTGAGTCCATCTTCTCTAGTAGTGATCGGTCATCCGATATCCATCCAATATCCAATATCAGACAATCGATATCTGATATCCGGTAAATGACAAGGCAGTTTCAGATACCGGATATCGAATATTGAACGGATATTGATAGTCCTATCTATAAAAGATATTAGGATGGATATCGACTAGGCTAGGGACGAGGTGAATCTCGGATAATGGATCCCAGAATTTGATATCCGGTATCAAGAGAAAAAGGCCCTTTTTTAGATGCTATACGTAAACTAAACAGCGCCCAAAATTTCCAAATATAATAATTATTCATATTATATATACACTTCAAAAAAGTTGTTTTCTTCCATATGGGTTAGTAGGATTTGGATATAAGAGAAAAGTCAACAGAGTACAACTGTACATGAATTTGGATGTTAAGTATTAACAGTGCCAAAGTTTTCTAAATATATAATACTTTATATTATTTATGCGCTTCCAAAGTACTGTTTCTTCCATATGGGATAATAGGATTCGGATATGTAAATGTAATTTTAAAGTCCGAATCCTATTATCACATATGGAAGAAAACAGAAATTTGAAACGTATATATTTTGTGAGGTAATAATATATTTTAAAAATACTCTAGTTATCGGGTGGACGAAGGATTTCCTCTCCAACCCATTCTAACTAACAAACTTCAACCGACTAAACCTATATTTACAAGGATTAATTTTTTGGATATCGATATCTGATATCCAACTCCAAGATCCGATATCGTCATCCATTACGAGAGCCGGAGGCGGATGACAACATTGAAATGGATAAGGATATCAGATACCATTACTGTAGTAACCGATATCCGATATCGCCATTTGATATCCAGATATCGATAAAAATGGATATCAGAATAGTGTTTTCCAATATCCGATTCAGCACCCGTCCCGATACCGGCATCCGATTCTGAGTACGGGACGGGCAAACACAATCCTCTAGTACCAAGGTGGAATAACCCATCTTCATCACATAATACCTCTGTGGGCTTATTACTTTTGTTAGAAATATATGCAGCATGAATGTCAATATCATATTCCACACATTATTCAACATTGTATTATTACGCATATTCATTGCTTATACTTGAACTCCATGAATGCATGAAAACACTGAGTGAATTAAGGTGATATAATATGATGATAACTAGTCTTTGAACCTGTATTCTAAACACTCATGTTCAAAGGATAGATGAGACAGAAATGGAAATATCCAAATAGGATACAATTTCTAGTCGTACCCATATGATCGCTAAGGTCACTCTCATGGACATTAGTGTGGAGATACTAAGGATAAATAATGGGTGCTCATTGGGGAAAAAGTTAATTTAATTGTTCATTATGAATCCTTAAATGATATTTACCTAATGTCAGTCAGTTTGATTCATGTTTTATGATTATGTAAGAGATCCTTAGACCTTAGACAACAACGATATATTTTAGATGAACAATTGTGTTTTGACTATGACCTATGTGCCTCTATCTATGGAATTCCAAACTGTTCTAGCTTAGATGTAGCTTGTGGGAACTTTAGCCTTGATTGACATCATCTAAACTCAATTGTGCATCATAATATCAAATTAACTTTTATTACATGTTGCTAGGGGTAAGAACTTTATGAAATCTCCCCAAGGACTTCTACAAAAAATTCCCAAAGAGTATAAATAATGGAGGGAATGCTCATATGATACCCATTCAAGTTATTTTAAATGCCTTCCTCTTTCTTTTCATCCTCTTCCCAAGTGGTTCTTCTGGTGAGACATGATGAACAGAAGATCAGATTTCTAACAACAGATTTTGAGGGAAGTAAAAGGATATCCAACACTATGAAGATTGTGTGATACATCTTTTCGCTAGACATTTGAAGATGTTCACTTAAAAATTAATAAATCCGAGCATTGATCCATGCGAGGGTTATGTTTTTGGTTTATCTATATATTTTTTTTTATATCCATCTTTAATTTAATATTCTCTTATGCCACTGTTTAGATCATGTCAATCAAGGGTGGACTTCTAAGTACTAGGATTTAATCTACGATGGTTTGGAATCTTGTGGCTTAGGACTTGTATGCCATAGGCAAAATACTACCATCCATCCAGAATGCCTTTGGTGTCTCTCCAAGGACCACATACACAACCATGACATCAATAAACCTGATTGATATCAGATATAATATTCCAGGGATTTAATAAACTCAATTTAGAGTTAAAATATGTTTTTGTTCAATACAGGTAACTTTTTTTGTTGTGGCCAAGCTCATTTTTTTATGTTGACCAAGATGAAAATTTAAGACCCTGAGGGAATTGGGGTTACTTCCTTAAGAGCAAATTTGGTCACTATAACCAAGATGGAAGGCATGTACAACATGCCCTAGGCCTAGTCTAAGAGATGGAGGCATTATTGATACTCATCTAAAATTTCTACATACTAGATGAGAAAGTGTCATCTCCATAGAGATGGATCTTTGGGTGTTAACGGACTTCAACAGATGATTGAAGAGACATGACACATGATACAAGTAATGTACTAAGTAGTGACGCGATGAAGGCAAAGCGACAAGAGAGGTGAGACTAATTATTTTATGAAGGGGCGACAATCAGTAATACGAGAAAGAGGTAGGGTGATGTGAATAGGGGAATGAAAAGGAGGGAACAATATAGGCAAAGCTGTAAAGGTAAAATGATCAATATTGAAGATGAGGAGAGGAAAAAATGAGGAAATTAGATATTCAAAATTTTGTAAATTTCTAATGAGATGCCAATGATAAGATAGAAATTATGCAGATGGTGTGTAGATCTAACTAAGGATGTGATGGAGAATGACAGGTAATTTCCACCAAGATGAAGCTTAGTATCTTACGTAATTCCCTATTTTCCACCAAGATGAAGGTAATTTCCTGATGCAGATCACCTCTCTACTTCTCCATTCACCTTTTGTCCAAGCATTCAAGACAGCAATAAAACTTTGATGGATCTTTAAAACCCCACTCTCTTTTAATCAGCTTCTCTAGGAGGCGGCAAGTAAAAAGGTGTTTCTTAAAAATCTCAGCGTTTCACTAGAATGATCCAACCATATAAATGGATACAAGAGAAAAAGACAAAGCCACCCTCACAATTTCAGTTAGGTTGGCCTTCTAGATCGTCAGATATCAACACTGAACTTGGATAATTCCTGGCCGTTAATTAAATTCATTTATTTCTCTCACCTTGTTGCCATTGCCGCCACATCATTTTTGAGGTTCTTCAAATATCTTTAAAATTCCCTCATGATTGGCATAAACTTTAAACATAACATTGGGAAGGGGCAGCTCTCTCTATACCACGTGCCCCATACCATAAAATGAGATTTTCTAAAATACAACCGAGCACAAATGTGCCAATGAATCAGAGCGCCCCACGACTGGGCATTGAAATATTGAACCAATAGATTTTTGACACATTTTCACCACATATACGTGTGCACACCATGTGCACCCAAGGCACTAAAATTTTGCGCCGCATTATCAGTATAACATTTATGGCTCTGATTCAAATATTTTTCTTCAAATAAGTTTTTTATTAATAATTATAAAATTTTGCTTTAATGCTAGAAGGAAATTTAGGGTCAAATCGATTGGGACCAAGTAATAAAATATTTTTTGGTTGAAATATATTTTAGAATAGTTTTAAAGGTTGTTGAAATTTTTGGGATTTAAAATTAATATGAATTTATTTTAATATATCCGAATAATTTTTATGATATATGGAATATAAATAAATTCAATCTCGTGGGCAGTGCTCTGGTTGCAAAATTTGTGCATGATTGTGCTAGTTAGGGAGAAATTTGTGGGCATCAGTGAGCTCACGAGTGGCAGAGTTGGATGACAGCATTTGAAATCTTATCATCTATCTATCCATTCAAATGTTTACAACAGAATAAAAGGTGAGAAAATTCAGATAAGAAATATCAAAGATTACACAAACTTTGTCGTCACTTCGCCCAAGGCCCAGGTGGCACTATTTCTCCAAGGTCTATGCTTGATCAAAGTTCAACTATATGTCCATTGTAGAATAATAATGGATCAAATAAATTCAATGCACTAGGCTGCAACAAAAATTGGGATAAGAAATCTGAAATGGGATACAAAGAGAGGGGAGAAGAGTTAAAACAGAATTGCCCTAACTATGCCAACCTTTGGATTTCATTCTAGAGTTTAATAGACTAAGATTACTTGATTTCCAGCCTACATCCATATCGGTTCATTTGCGTATTAAAAAATGGGACTTTCAAATTCAAATTGTCAGTTAGTCCACAATTCTTCCCATTATCTGACCCTGCTCTCTAACAAAACTGAACTGGACTCCAAGAATGAACTTCTTGTGTATTGGGTCTCTTCTTTATGATCCAGTCCATGGTTTGTGTTTCCTGTTCTGCTCTAGGATGTGGCATAGGATTATTTTTTCCTCCCATTTGTATCCATAACTCACCATTTAATTTACATATGTCCTTACTTTAAATTAAAATGCTATGAAAATGTGATAAAAATCTATTTGACTTTGAGTCGAGTATGGTAAGTCTCAAAATTCAATAAATACATTAAATTAGAACTCAGAAATTTTATTTAGAGACTCTTGTTTGAATTTAAGGCAGTGGAAATAAGTATAAAGGAACATTTTTAATTTAAAGCATTTGAGGTTATAATGAAACCCCTAAGGCAATGAAGTGGTGGTATTAATGAGGAGAGAAACAATAAATGCAAACTGAATGAATTAGTTTGCACCAAAAATGTAATTTGGTATCTAATTATACAGAATGTGGATCAAGCTGATACTTGGAGGGTAGCTTTGTCTTTCTTTCATTTATCCATCCATGCTGTCTAATGCATAAGTAAAATTTGTCTCTGACCTTACTTAATATTTGTTGGCTTAGAGTTGGGAGATCTATGAAGGTGACTTGGTATTCTTAGCTTATTGAAGAGAAGCAATAAGAATATTATATGGCATGGAACTTATTTCTTTCTAACTTTGTCTCTACGACTCTAGCATCCATATTTCATACTAGCATCCATAGTGTTTATGAATATTAATGATCAATTTTGCACCTTTCCATTTCCCAATGCTCCCTAGTTTTTACCTTATAAGTATCACTTATCACCATATTATTATATCTTAAGTAATATTAAGCTCTTAATCACCAATCCTTGCGGCGACAGTTCATACTCATCATTAACTATTTATATTCTAGTGTATAAAGGTTTTATAAATATTATAGAATAAACTCAAATACCGATGACATATTTGAGAATCATAATATTGAGTTTATTTTTAAGGCTTCTATAGACTAGATCCTAACAATATACACTGTTTTGGTGGTCTATGGAAGAGGGAGAAACTTAAAATCTGACTAGAGTACATATTTCAAACTTATCCCAAAATTAGGTCTCAGTAAATCTGTAATGAATTCTTCTAGTGTACATCTCATATATATTTGGTAGCTAGATATTATATACGATCAAGAAAATAGTAGATAATACATAAATTGACTTAGATATCCAAAGTTAATTGCAAAGGTAATAATGAAAATGTCACTTCAAGATGATGGAAAATAATAATAAAGATAAATGATGATTTTTCTCTTAACTTAAAAATATTTGATTTTTTCTTTGTTGTCATAGCTTAGCTTAGAAAATATATTATACATTGAATAACTAAACTCATGTGCTTGTGAGCAACATAAAATGTGACATCAAAACATAATATAATATTGATACCATTTACAAGGTGAAATGAATAAATAAATTTGTTTCTATATTTTATGTCATTTGATTCAGTTTTATATGATATGACGATTCTAATTAACTAATATTCAAATGGTAGGCACACGATCATCATTCTCAAGATCTTGCATCATACATATCAGACTCATACTTGATAGAAGTATCTAAAAATATATATTTAAATGCATAAATTACTGTTCTATGCTTCATGAATAATGGACAAAGATCTTGCTTAAATATAACAATATATTTTATAGATAACCTCAAGATATAGTTTAGAACTGTGTAATTTAAAATATGTTAATGCATGTTATTTAATCCATTTTAAATCTATCTGAATATTTAATGAATATAAATAAAACTTATATTATAATATTGGGTGCTGATAGTGTGCTATTTGTGCTTTTATTTCTCATCATTATTAACCAATATTGATGCGTAATTAATATGAATATAGTGCATGTTATCATCTATTTATGTCATTTTAATTTCATGCTCTGCTATTTTAGCAATGATCCCACTTTTTCACTTGTTTGCTCATTTTCACATGATTAGCAATAAAGAGATGAAAATTTCAAGTTTGACCCTATTCAAGGTTGTTGTGTTTAAGCATAAGAATTGTTTTTTTTTTTTTAATTTCATTTTTTTTGGGAGCTGGAGTGAAGGAAATAATGAAGTGCAGGTAATGCGGAAAATTCCTCGGCAGAGTAATCTGAAACTGAGTGCCATTTTTGGCGCTACTTTTTATTGCCTTAATAATGTATTTTTGAAATGCAGAATGGATGAAAATGAAAGAGGGCAGAAAACAGAATAATTAAAACATATAGAAAAATTAAAAAAACATTCCATTTATTTATGGCAGGGGTCACGCGACAACGCAGCCACTTCAGAACGTGCTAGATAACTGCACATGTGGCACCGGCTTGTAGCGCTGACCTGATGCGAGGTCTTCCACACCAAGCTACTTGTGCATGCATACATGGCAACATAGGGTTTTGTTGTGGCATGCACATGGTATACACCTGGCACACACACATGGGACGTAGAGTGAGTGATGTGGCGATGAAGAGAATTCGACACCCTTGGATCATAACTCATCTTATATACGCTTCAATATTTTAAATTTGGGACTTGATGTTTCTTTTTTTGCAGGGACAAGTTGGAGAGCCAACCGATCGAAGGAGGAAGAGTCAGCCTATGCACATTGTGTGTGCGAAGCGATGCACGAGCACACACAAAAAGACTTCACCCTCTCACTCCTCCCCTCTAAAGTGGGGGACATGGCCACATATTTCCCATCCTGCAGCCCTAAAGGGGTGGTCAGCTGGCCGGAAATGGTTGCAATCCCTTTTAAAATTTCTGATTCATTTTCTTGAAGGATCGTTTATAGTTTTTCTCAAAACCTTTCCAAGTCAAAACCCTAGCACCATGGATAATCCCAACACTTCTCCAACCATTTCCCAATGTAAAACCTTGAGAATTAAGGAAGAATAAACTCCGGTAGTGTACAATTATGAAAGATAAATATGTGGCTTGAATCGGGACTTTGACAGAAGAAATCTTGATGAAACCCATCAATCCGGAGCCATTTGGATTGATTCCTCATTGCATTCAGGTTAGTGACACATTAGGTCATCAAATTGACACTTATTATCATGCTAGTTCACAAGTTAGCACAATAGGTGGACACACATATTTGGGGTACAAGTGTCATCATCAAACTCAATATGGAGAAGGCCTTTGATAGAGTCGAGTGGACTTCCCTTACCATAGGGTTATGACGCTTTAGTTTCATTGATGCATTCATCAATCTATTTGATGCTTGTATTAGATAGAATCATTTCTCTCTCTTGGTGGACGAAAAATCCACTAGTTTCCTCACTGCCACGCGACATCTACGACAAAGTGACCTTATCTCACCTACCCTTTTTCATATTGATGGAGGGGGTCTTTAGTCGATCACTCACTCGCGCGACTACTCGAGGGCTCATCCAACCATATTATTTGAAAAGAGATTTTCTGATCATCTCACATTCTCTATTCGCAGATGATGCTATTCTTTTCCTCAATGGATCTAAAAAATCCATTAAGGGGCTTATGAGTGTACTCACTGATGTCTAGAGGTCACTAACTGATATTAAGAAATAATTGCGTACAAGCGAGCCTTTGGCCAGATTGTCAGTAGCTCAAAGAGTAGCTTTATGGTTGAACCATCCATCACTGTAAAGCTCTCACATATCATCCAACAATATACTCAATACTCACGAGGACGCCTTCCTTTCAACTATCAAGGATGGTCCATCTTTCTCGGCTCCGCACTACATCATTATTTTGATGCCTTTTTGGCCAATATGAGAAAGAAAGTAGATAGATGGAAACTTCAACTTATTCGACACGTTCTCATCAACTTCCCGTTGTATACCGTAGTGGTACACTTGGTATTGCTCTATCTTCTTCACTCTATGGAGAGCGTATGTGTGCATTTCCTATGGTCAAGTCAACCGAGAAACAAGGGGTTATCCATGGTAGAAAGCTTGTCAACTAATGGACGAGGGGTTATCTATGGTCTAGAGATCAGGCACCCTCAAGACGTCCATGCCATTCTTCAGAAGAAGCTTGTGTGGCATATGCGTACCACGAGATTCCGTTGGGGTGTTTCATATCGGCCATGTAAAGCGAGTGGACTCGTAGGGTGTCAGATATCCAATGTGACACGTTGGTATGTCAGCCAAGGCACGATCAGTGCTTGCTATGATAATTGACTCACATACACACACTTAGGTCGCTACCCTAACTTTGTCCAATATAGCTTACGGTGGTCCGTGGTGTAGTTACTAACGAGGAACATGCGACTCTTATGGGAGCAACATGGCCTTCTATTAGATCCCTTACTGTAGGCTGTCTACTGCAATAGGGACATCCCCAACTCACCCTATTTGGACACTCACGCTTGATGAAAATTTCTCATGCGTGTCCTCTTGGATCACTTTCGAGAGAGATTCCCAACATAGATTTGGGGTTGACGGATCTGGCATTTAGCGATTATTACTCGTGTCTCATTCTTTCTTTAGAGATTCATGCACCATGGCCTCCCTACTAATGAGCGGGTGTCCCATTTTGCTCACTCACATAGTTTGGGCTGCCATTGTTGCCCAATATCTCCTCAAGTTGAGACTATGGAACACCCTTTCTTCCATAGTGAGATTGATGTAGACTATTGGCGTATACTCTTATGCACCTATACTACGCTAACACCGATAAAGTGTTTTGACAAGATCTTTATCTCGTTAACACACTTTAAACTTAGCCCTTATCTATACATCACCATATTATACTTGCTATGGGGGCTATGGAAAAGGTAAACTTCTTCTCGTTTTGCAAGGTATACAATGAGAGCACAAGACGTCATGCAACGCATCAAGCAATGGCTACGGAGAACACACCATCTTGTACTGACCATTGCTCGACGGCTCTCCATTTACATGCGATATACTTCGCACTTGGGGAATCTCGACGGCATTGACTTTCATCACTACTCGACTAAAGATTATCTATTGGTATCCATTGCCAATAGGCTTTCTAAAGCTCAATGTGGATGGTTGGCCAACGAGAGCCTGGGCCTATTAGGTGGAGGTGGTATCCTGCAAGACGACACATGGAGTATCAAATTTTATTTCTCATCTTTCTATGGAGGACTAACTAATACGACAACCAAAAATTATGGCAATACATGATGACTTGCTCCTCTGTAAGGAGTGAAACCTTCACAATATCATCCTAGAATCGGACTAAAAATTTTTTGGTCAACATGCTCCGTGCATGCTCTTGCTCCTAGTGGTGTCTTTAGAGAGTCTAACGAGACATCACGCGATGTCGCCCATGCTTGGCAACCATTTGTCATCAATTGCACGAGGTAAACCAGACAACGAATGCCCTTGCCAACTATATATGGTATGCTCTCACACCCCCTCCCAATCACACCCGGACCCTACTCACCCATGCCCATGATGCAAAAAAAGGAAAAGATACAAAGGTGATACTTGTGAAGCTCTCAGAGAACTCTGTGGTCGCCCATAGTGTGTTTCTGTCCCACAGAGGTGGTAATGAATGGAGTATAAGCAGTCCTCACACCATCATTAGATACCATCGTGGAGGTGGGCAGAGGGTACAGTAGTTAGGCGACAGGTCACACACTCCGCCTCTAGTGCTCCATGCAATACGCCACTCGGGAAGGCAAGCATTCAATAGGATGCGCGACATGTAGAGAGAGGGCAAGTTGAGGCTCTCAACGCAATGGCAGCCGCAAGCCGTCTGAGGAAGGTTCTGCCAAGTGGGACATTTATGCTCACTCCACACCTACAAATGCTTAGAAACACTTAACATATAAAACCTCCTCGAGTGATGTCTAGGGCACGCCTGGATTGGTCTCTGGGCTCGACCCTTAGGTTGGTCATTCCCGGCACTATGTTTTTTGCCTATAAAAAAATCAACACTTAGTTAGGTTGAATTTGTCGAGTTTGAATAGTTAATAAGGAATTAATCCCACTTTCTCGCTCCTCACGTATCCATTTCTCTCTCTAACTTCTCTCTTTGATTTCTCCTTTTGATTGTCACTATTTTGGATTCATTAAAAATCTGGTCAAGTCCTCTCTCTAATTATATCCTCAAATCATATTTCTGACCTCATTTCATCATCTAAGATTCTGAATTACATTAGAGCGCCTGAAATTATCACGATTACCCCCAATTCCCCACGGACTTGACCTCAACTCGTCTTTACACTTGATTTTTCATTATTATTTTAGTGACTATAGTTTAATTTTTATTAAGACATAGTTTTGTGTTTTCAAATGAGCTATCAAAGGAGCTATCACCTCACAGGAACATTTTTCGAAAGGAGCTATCATCTAGTGTGTGCCTTGGGAGAAGGAAGACCCATTTATTTGACTCCTGATATTTATGCTTCCATTTAAAGGGGAACAGCCGATAAATATTTGATATATGATCTAATTAGTTATAATAGCATGTATTTTAAAATAAATTTCCAATAAATAACTAACTCGGTCACTATTAGCCTTAAATAAAAGTACGAGCTGAAATATTTAACACATGGGATTATTTTTTTATAAACTAATGAATACTTTTGGTGTGTTTTCATTGGTGCCCGTTCCAATATTATAATCTTAATCTTAGGCATAAAATATGGGGGGTGACAAAAGCTTCCATAAAGTAGGTATGTGCACGAAAAAAGTAACATAAAGTTACAAATATTGGTACTATGGGGGTTAGAATATGTGGAAAGTCTCTTCCTTTATTTATCTTTGTCCGTGCCTTGGAGACTACTTTATCTATAGATGTCTAAAGAGAAAATGTTTCTTGAAGTCCCCCTTGATATAATATTTTAGATATTTCTTTTATGATTAATGTTTGTCCAATATTTTAAGTATCCATTTTTATGAAGAATCCGTTTTTGTACCAAAAAATGATTACTGAATTTTCAAACATTGAGGCATCTCAAATATTGAAATTTCATAAAACATTGGTTACATCGATAAATTTAATTATGATAAATGCCACAAGAATCATTCTTATCATTGATATCTGATCAATTGGTTGGAATTATGTAGAGTCACAAATAATTCCAATAAATTGATTCTCTCTTATTTTCCATGGTGGGTTGAATTATCCATATTATTTTTTTTCATCTTCATGATTTCATATATTACTGAAAGACTTGAGGTTATTTATATAAAAATATATTTTTCTTTTAATTAAATTACCTACTTTTTAGGCGGATAACATGATAGTCATCCTTCTCTAGGGCAGCCTTATGTAAGAACTATGCCATCAGGAACCTCATTATTCAGACTAGAATAGCAGTTTTATTGGTGTATAAACTTTTCGTAACATATGGCATGATAAACTAGGTGCTACTATTACCTAGGTGTTTTAAAAATCTTCAAAGAAATAATGAATATCAATTCGGAAAGCTTTAACTCGGTAAATGAATTATTTTACATCAGTCTGCCAAGCCAATATGCAGGATTTATTGGGAATCATTAAATTCCAAATTGAGTCTTACAACTGTCCAAATTTATGTAAAATCTTCCATAAAAGAGCATTCAAATGAAAAAAAACAGGTTGTTGACAAAAAAATTGGTGAATTTTGATCTCATGTTTGGCCCCCTAAAATCAACTCCAAATCAAGTGAAATTGTTGGCATAAGAAAGACATTGATATCTAATTTTTACATAAAACTGTAGAATTATGACCTATGGCGAAAAATATATTGATGAGAATCGAGTGGTATACTTGACTTTCCATTTGATCAGCATCCTGGGGAAGTGCAAAACCCAAAACTTATTTGGAAGACCAGTATCACCAAAAAGTCTTCTTCAAGTTGCTGGAGGCTGAGACATTGATCAAGCGGAGGGCTTAGACATCTATACTTTGAGACTTTGACAACAACACTCGAAAGATCCTAAGGATGAAGCTGCCACTCTTAATGAAAGGAATTTTGGATGAAGTGGATAGGACAATATAGTTGTATGAAATGAGATATTCACTTTGAAGTGAGAAGTACAACGGGGTAGCAGCTCCTTTGAAGGCTATGGGTGAGGATACAAGAATACCCCTAATAAGAGAGGTATACAATACATATTTCTTGATGAAATAAGCGTCTCCCCACACTTCGGAGACAATGAAATTCTATCTACAAAGAATATCTAATCAAATATATCAAATATACTAACATGGTAGAATTATCTTCCTGTCATGTACTAATGGGAAACTCTTGCTGTCACTTGTCGCGAAAGTACCTAGTCCATAAATTCTAAGTTATTTGTGCTGAATGGGGTCTTATCTCCCATTCAGTCACTGATTATTACATACTATCCATGACAGCTCCTTAGAAAAAAACAGTTGCTCCTCTAAAAAATACCACAGCTCCTTTCTGGAAAGTGAATCCCCTCAACACCTTCAGTTATGACAGTCAATAAGATCTTTTTTTACCCAAGTTAGAGTCTGAATTAATTTCCAGCCCTACATAAAAAATTAACGTTCTATTCTATTTAGATTAAGGTTTATTTTAAGTAACCATCACAAAACTTCATCCAATTTAATTTTAGCACAATTTTTATACACAACTTTGATTAGAACTGAGTCAGAATTAAATGAAACATGACGCATATTCCCTTGCTGTTTTCCCCCTAAAAATGCCAGTCTGATATTCAAAAACTCTATCCTGGTTCTACAAAAAAATGGGTAAAAGATTCATGGAAAAAGAAACTACATGTGAATTTATTCAACACAACTTTGATTATAATAAAATTAAACCAGAGCTTATTATATTTAATTTTTTAACACAACTTTGATTAGATCTAAGTCAGAATTACATGAAAGATGAAAGTGTTTCCCCACTGTTTTCCCTCCAAAAAATCCAGTCTGATATTCATAAATTATGTCCTGGTTCTTCCATAAATGGGTAAAATCTTAAACACAACTTTGATTAAAATATAATTAAACCAGAGCTTGTCATATATAATTTTTAAACACAACTTTCATTAGAGCTAAGTCAGAATTATATGAAAGATGAAAGTGTTTCTTCACTGTTTTCCTTTTAAAAAATCCAGTCTGATATTCATAAAATTTGCCCTTGTTCTACCCTAAATGGTTACAACCATGATGTAAAAGAAACTTCCTGTAAAGTTTAGAAACAAACTTTCATTAGAATAAAATAAACCATAGCTTGGCATAAGTATATATCTATGTATACTGTAAACACAACTGTGATTATAACTAAACCAGAATTATATGAAATATGAAAATATTTTATAATGTTTTATTTCGATATAAGAAGCTCTGGTTTGTTTTTATTCGATTTTATATTGTTTATGCTCAGTTCTTACCTCGCAGCAGCGCTCTGTGCCAATTGTAAGATCCAGAAACTCGATCAACGATCGTCTCTGCGAGGTATGTACGTTCATTGATTGTTCTTTCTTCGATTGATTTCGTAGTTGCAGAATGCGAGTTTCTTGATTTGTTTCCAGTGCGGAAAAATGGCGTTTTGGTGGCTGTTTTTCGTGTTGGGTTGTTCTTACCTGCTGTGCCGCTTCCTGATCATGCTCATTCCGCCCAATGTGCCATCCATTGAAGTTGACGCTTCGGACGGTAAATTTGAAATCTGTTGTTCACTCTCATATGACTCTGTTCGAGTCTCTGTTGTCTGAATTGTGAGGATTTGGTGCAGTAATGGATGAGGGGAGCCAGGCGAAGGAGAATAGCTACATCTACGTATGTAACCGTGATTTCGTTACTTTGAGATCTTTCTAACTTGATTCTGCGGATTGTTTCGTTGTTGGTTTATTGTAATAGCTACATCTACATGTGAAACTGTGGCATCGTTACTTTGAGATCTTTCTATGTTGATTATACGAATGATCTCATTGTTTATTTCTAAGATTTCTGCTGAGCTTTCTTTCTTTTTAAATTATGGGTTGGTTTATTGTAATAACTACATCTACGTGTGAAACTGTGGTATCGTTACTTTGAGATCTCGTTGTTTATTTATCGTGAAATTCATGATTTTTTATTGAGGAATTCATGTAATGTATGATGATAGATTCCGAGGAAGGGTGGGGTTCCCCAGACTGATAAAGTCCGTTGTTATGAACCTGCGACAATGAAGTACCTGGGCCAATTTCCTTCGTTAACTCTTGAAGAGGTAAATTTACAGTTTCCCCCGTTCAGGCGCTTTAGTTTCTTGTCTATTTTCTAGATTAATATAAATGGTCATTATTTGATTGATTATCTGATTACTTTCTTCAAAAATATTGATGATCTGATTACATTTACTTTACTTTCTTCAAAACTATTGATGGTGTGTTCAAACCTAAATGCCTTTCAGGTTAAAGAACACGTGGAACAAGCAAGAAATGCTCAGAAGATTTGGGCAATGAGCGCCTTCAGGCAAAGGCGACAGTTCTTGCGAATACTTTTGAAGTATATTATTGAAAATCAAAGGCTTATATGTGAGTAAGTAGTCGTTCTCTCTCTTTGTTGTCTTCTATGTGGACGCAGGTCATTACATTTCCCTATTTCTGTTTCTTTATAATTGATGCAGATCCAGCCTAGTTTTTACTGTAATCAAAAGATACTCTCCTCTTATTATTTTTAGCTACAATTATTCTTATTTTTAGTTATAGAAGGCTCGGTGGAGGAGGTGAAAAACTTGTCCACCTTACTAGATCTATTTGCAGACTTCTCTGGCCTACAGATCAACCGGGCTAAATGAGCTTTTGTGGGTAGCAGCCTCTCTCAGGAGGAGGCGTCACGATGTGCAGAGGCACTTGGTACACCACTTGGAAGCATACCCATGAGATACTTGGGATTGCCACTGACCGCAAGAAGGATGACTAAGGTAGATTGGCAGCCGGTCGTAGAGAAGGTCGAGAGATGACTAGAAGGTTGGCAAGCCAGGGTGCTGTCTAGAGGAGGTTGACTAGTGCCAGTGAGGTCGGTCCTGTCATCAATTCCCATCTTCCACCTCTCGGTGTTCAAGATGCCAGTAGGAATCGGTCAGAGGATTGAAGACCTGATGTGTTGTTTCATGTGGAAAGTAGCTGTGATGTAGGACGTAGTGGTCGACGTCCTACGGCGGGCTCATGATCCGCTCGTCCTCCTCGGGGACGATCGTCTGGGATCGCACGTCCTGCTCTGGGAGTGTCCCGGAAAGGTCCTGCGCGGGGCCTCAATCCGTTGAAGCCGAGGGTGTCGCCATCAAGCTGAGCTTAACGAGGGTCGAGGACTAGCACTGGTGGCATGGGATATCGTCTGCAGACCTATTAAACAAGGAGGCCTGGGTGTTCTCAGCCCAAAACACGTGAACACAGCACTACTAACAAAGTGGGTGACACGGCCTATGCACCCTCGAGAAGACCTAGCCATCCAAATTATGGGCGACAGCTATGATCGGAGTCTAAACTGGGAGGAGAAAGCAACCCCAGGCAGAGGAATGTTGCCTTTCTGGCTGGGCCTTAGACAGAATTTTCCCCAAGTTAATGATTTTTTCACTGCCTGACTTGGCGATGGCTCCTTGTTTCGCTTCTGGAGAGACACATGGTCTTCGAACATCCCATTTGAAGTAGGCATTTCCTCGGCTCTATGTGTTGGCCAGATGCCCCAATGCCACAGTGGCAGAATGTTGGGACAACATACAGAATCCAACGGTAGACGGTGCTCTCTCAGATCAAAGGGTGGCAGACTTCTTAGGCATGCAACAAGCTTTCTCTCTGTGCCGGCCAAGACATGGTGACCAAGAGGAATGGACTTGGACAGACACTCCCTTTTCTGTTCGGAAGGCCTACACAATGCTATGCCAGGAAACAGAGGATCAATCAACAATCCAGGCATGTCGGGCCATCTGGCGCCTCAAGATTCCATTAAAGGTTAAGATCTTTGGTTGGCTCTTACTACGCAAGAGGCTGGTGACACACGTCTTCCGTCGGAGGATTGTATCCTAATACTTGTGCGACGTACACTCTATGCACAAATGGGGATGAAGACTGCAACCATTTATTCTTTGACTGCCCAATCGCCCGTTCGATCTGGGCTACCCAAGTGCACTTGGCGCTGAATGTGACGGTAGAGGAGGTTTTTTGGGAGTTCATAAGGCAAGGTGGCCCTGGGAGGCC
This sequence comes from Wolffia australiana, assembly GCF_029677425.1. Taxonomy (NCBI): domain Eukaryota; kingdom Viridiplantae; phylum Streptophyta; class Magnoliopsida; order Alismatales; family Araceae; genus Wolffia; species Wolffia australiana. The sequence goes on along the minus strand of NC_135835.1, from coordinate 26,394,980 downwards.
GGAAATGGGTGGTCGAGCGTTGACAGTGCTCTGGGCAATATGGCCACACCGAAATGAGATGGTTTTTAGGGGGGGAAGGTATCCCAGGAAGGGCTAGCCCACGAGGTCGAGGGCCTCATGGCATGCTGGTTCGCTAGAGGGGTAATCTGTTAAGAGAGGGGTTGGCCAGGTGGTGAGGGGAGCTTTAACTATCTCTGCGTGTAACTCCGGGTGGTTACCGCTTTGTCGGGTGACCACCTTAAATCACTTTTCAAAAAAAAAAAACAATTATTCTTCATTTGATGAAAAATCATTCAAAATAATACTTCCACATCTTTGCATGTGCAAGTCGAAAATCGAGCTGAGTTCATCATGTAATGACCTAATGATAGAAAAACTATAATGAAATAGGAGGATCAATCTCATGAGAGAGGAAGCAGCGTAGGCAAGGTAGATCTGGGAAGATGGAGAGAAGATGTCGAATGGGGGTTGAGAGATGCATTGAATGAAAAGAGGAATTAAACTAATGTAACACTTTGCGTGTCTACTCTTTTACAGGTCTACAAACCCCTGCACAAATCTCAGTCTGTGTTTTATCTCTCTTCTTTTATCTCTATATCCCCTTTTTTATTGCTCGAAACCCTGTGAGGCTAAGGTTATACCCATTGGGGCTCTTTTATCTAACTGACTAATGGGCTCAAAAGGCCCATCATGTCCATATAAATATTTTTAACTCCTCTCGTAAGTTTTTAAGTAGTTTATCCGAATCGTGTTTGGTGAGCTTGGGACGGCTTCAAGGCAATAAACGACAAAAAAATCCAGAAAGAGAACAAAATTACAGAGCTCCCCCTTAGTTTCCATACCTAGCGTTATTTCTAATATTTTAAGCATAAAAACAGTCAAGGGTAGAGAACTCTATGTCGAGAACCACATCTTGGAGAAGATGAGGCAAGAAGATAGAAATTGAGAACAAAAATAGACCCCCTGCAGTCCACCTATTTAGGGCACATAGTATATAAATACAGTCTAATGGGCCGAAGCACGAGTAGCCCAATATGAAACTCCCAACGGCTAGCCTAACGGCTAGTTTCTTTAACAAAAACAATAATTTATCAGATTTACGATCATTGGAATACTTCCGTTGGTTTTTATCATAGGTAGCTCACAATTTTGTTCTGCAGAGTTTCCTCTAGAGATACAGGCAAGACAATGATTGACGCTTCTCTTGGAGAAATAATGACTACATGTGAAAAAATTACATGGCTCATTGCTGAGGGGGAGCGGTGGCTGAAGCCTGAATACAGGTATGATTAATTCTTATTTTGATACAGGTTTACATTATGTTGTCTCTTATCTTTCCTCTTTCCAATCGTTCCAAGGTTACAGTTTATAAATCTCATCTCTATTGATTTTTCATGGTCTAATTTTATTGTTTGAAATCCTTTATTACATCAATTATTTTGAATCTATCATCCTAATTTGGTCACGCAATTTTTGTTTATCTTAACATGGGAAACTGGCTATTATCTCAAGAAACTTTATTTTCAGCTGATATTCTTGAATAGCAAAAAGTGTTTGCCCTGTTCTTGTGTGGTGACACCCTATATTTGAACTAATGCAGTCTGTAACATCAGGTGTGTAGGTAGATCGATGCTGCACAAGAGAGCAAGGGTGGAGTTTCATCCGCTGGGCGTCATTGGGGCAATTGTATCGTGGAATTATCCATTCCACAACATCTTAAACCCCGTTTTAGCTGCTGTTTTCTCTGGGAACGGAGTCGTGATAAAGGTAAAGAAGTCCTCTTGTTGGTTAGGTGTTGACATATTTTCTTTTTGGCAGTAATTTCTTCTAATTTTTTTGAATTATATATTTTCCTTGTCTTTCCTCTTCTTAATGCGTTGTAATTTTTTGCCACATGTTTAGAACTACTGTCACTGTTGAAATCCATAGGAAAGAGGAATTAATAGAGAAGAAAACCAAACTCAATTAAGCTAGAGAGTTCCCTACTTTAAGAATGGGAAATTGAAATAATATTCCTACTTTGTATAGTTATTAACTGGGAATGTCTGTTAATGAGGTAAGAATAATGATGCACCAACTTCAAGGGGGCCACAACCCGATGAAGGGAGGAAGGTGAATTCGTGAGATTGTTCCTGGCGTCAACTCAAAGTGATGGGCCTGCAGCTAGAGTGGAGGGAGGCCAAGCAAGTCTAGACACGTTACCCCAGACTCTAGGCACTGCGACAAGGGAGTTGGTTACCAAAATAAGTGATATGATGGAAGGACGACAATCACGAACAAGCAGAATAGGCGAGGAAGGTCTCGTCTACAAATGTAAGAAGCTTAGCATCTGCCATGAAAAGAGGCTAGTGTTGTGGGTCAAAGCCTGTAAAAGTGGACATATGATGTTAGCAACGGAGGGCATGTCAAGGAACAACACCAAAACAGAATGAGTGATGAAGGAGTCAACAGAGACACGAGGGAAAAGTAAGAGATCATGAACAAGACAAACAGTGGGGAAGTAGAGACGACCACCAGTGTAAAGCTAGCGAAGAGGACCGTATTACTAATCCACGGACTAAAAGAATAGCGTCAACCCTGGGTGTAAGGTTGACACCAATTGAGACAGGGGCCAAAGATAGTTCATCATGAGATGCATTTCATGGAACGTTTGAGGCCTCCGAGATGAAGGTAGATGGAGGGTGGTGGGGGGCTACCTGCGAGAATGGGGGGCATCAGTGGTATGCTTACAAGAAACCATGTTGGAAACCTATGAACCAAGGGACTGGAATGTAGTGGGAAGAGACTTACATGAGGGTTTCCTAATGGTAGATGCGGTTGGGCGATCTGGAGTGGTGATAGCATGGAATGAAACATGGTTTTCAAAAGTGGCCACATGGAAGGGGTAACTTACTGTAGCAGCAAAGCTTAAGCGCTTGCAAGACAATTTCGAGCTGGTTGTAGCCTCGGTATATGGTCTTGTAAATGTCCAACAGCGAATTGAACTATGGAGGGCGCTCGCCGACCTTGCAAACACATTCCAAGGGTGCGCCATGTTGTGTGGTGGGAACTTGAATTGAATGTGACACTAGAAGCAAGAGATCGGCCAAATGAAGCTGGACGGAGAGACGCCGATTCGGAAGCCTTCTGGGCCTTCATTTTTGAGTCATCACTTGCAAGAAATGGGGCCCACAGACTGCATTTATACATGGCGAAGCATGTCGGGCCAAAACAGGATGTCGTGCTTAGACAGATTTTTATGCTCAGTTGAGCTCATGGAAAGATTCCCACTAGCAGACGTGCGGTCACTTCCGCGTCCGATTTCGGACCACAAATGAGTTGATCAAGAGGCCGACATACTTCAAGGTAGACAAATCATGGCTCCAAGAGGCTGGTTTCAAAAACGAGGTGACAGAAAAGTGGAAGTCACAGCCCCAACTCAGATCAATGACGGAAATGTTATTCGCAAAAATCCACGGTCTGCCACATTGTCCTGTGGAGTTCCGAAGGCATATACATATGCAAAGAAAGAAGACCAGAAACGAAGCTTTGAGCAGAATCAAGCAACTAGATGACTTAGAGGATACACGGTGCTTGGAAGCGAAGGAAACTCTCGATAGAAGGAAATGGAGAGGTGTGGCAGCCGTAGAAGATAAGAAACTAGAGACAGACTGGAGACAAAGGTCCAGACAGTTGTGGTTACATGCTGGAGATGGGAACACAAGATTTTTTCATCTCGTTGCAAATGGGACGCGCAGGTCCAACGATATTGAAAAACTAACAGTGGGAGGCCAAGTCCACAACAGGCCACAGGCAGTGGGTCGTGCAGTCGGGGATCATTTTCGCGAGCTCTAGAAGAAAGGTAGACACAACCGATGGATGTGGTGTTGAAAGGGAGCTCAAACTTTAGCACACGCACACCAAGCTGAGTTGATTTGGCCTTTTGTGGAAGAAGAAGTCAATGAGGCTATTTTAGGCCTTGACAGTGAAGGGGCACCAGGTCCAGACAGCCTGCCAGTTTTTTTTACAAAGAGCTCTGAGAGCTGGTGAAATCTGATGTGATGGTCACGCTAGACGAGTTTTGACAAAGGTCAGGTAGTATGGAAAAATTAAACAAGGCATATTTGGTCCTACTGCCAAAGAAGATTGGTGCGGAAAGAATTGAGGACTTTAGGCCAATCACCCTGTCCAACTCCATATACTTAATCGTTGCAAAGGTTTTGGTGAACAGGCTGAGAGAGGTGATCTGGGATCTTGTTGGACCCTCACAATCAGCATTCATACTAGGTCACTTACTGGTCGATAGCACAGTCGTAGCAAGAGAGATATTAACGGCATGGAAAAGGTATGGGACCAAAGGGTTCATGTGGAAGGTTGATTTTGCCAAGGCGTACGACACACTAGATTGGGGCTTTCTTTGGGCATCAATGAAATGGAGGCGCTTCCTTAGTGAATGGATCAGGTGGGTGAAAAGATGCATTACATCACTTTCCTTTTCAATGTTGTTGAACAGAAGGCAAGAAGGTGGCTGGATACAACCACAAAGGGGGATGAGACAAGGATGCCCTCTTGCACCTCTACTATTCGTGTTAGCTTGCACACATGGCCTCCTAAGGGGATATAAGACACCTCGTCTTCCAGAGGAGATAATGCTATTGCAGTAAGCGGACGACACCACCTTTTTTATAGAAGGTGGAGAGGAAGAAGCAAAAAATCTTTCCACAATACTCGACTTGTTTGCAGATTTCTCGGGTCTGCAAATCAATCGAGCCAAGTCAGCTTTCGTGAGCAGTGGGCTATCTCAGGAGGAGACGCAGTGCGCTGGGGCGCTAGGTACACCAATCGGCAGTCTTCCTATGCGATATTTGGGCTTGCCATTGACCAATGGGAGGTTGTCGAAAGGGGACTGGCAACCGGTGATAGAGAAAGTTAAAAGATGTCTGGAAGGTTGGGAAGCCAAGGTTTTGTATAGGGGGAGCCGGTTGGTTCTAATGAAGTCAGTACTGTCAGCAAACCCTTCTTCTATCTCTTCACTTTCAAAATGCAAGTTGGCATTAGTCAAAGATTTTAAATCCTGATGAAACAATTCTTCTGGAAAGGCGCAGAATCAGACCACAAACGACGTTTGGCACTAGTGACATGGGACACTGTCTGCAAACCCACCTGTCAAGGAGGGCTAGGAGTCTTGCACTTACCAAGTATGAACACGGCATTACTAACTAAATGGGTGACAAGGCTCATGCAACCCAGGGAGGACCTCGTCATCCAGATGTTGCGGGATAGCTACGGTCGAGGTTTGAGTTGGGAGGATAAAACAACCATAATCAGAGGGGCGTCACCCCTTTTGGCAAGGCCTTCGCCTAATTTTCTCCCAAGTTCATGAGTTTTACTCAGCCATGCAAGGAGACGACCCTATATTTCACTTCTGGGTAGACAAATGGGTACCATGCGACCCCCTTTGGTGGGATACATATCCGCGGTTATTTGCGCCCGCCCGAAATCCTTAGGCCACAGTGGGCAAATGTTGGGACAACATTCGGAACCCGGTAATTGACGGCGCTTTGTCAGACCAAAGAGTAGCTGAATTCATGGACATGCAGCAGGCCTTGCACCACATCCGACTATGTTTAGGAGCAAAGGACAGTTGGGTTTGGAATAATGCTCCCTTTTCAGTAAAAAAAGTTTATACAAGGATCCGCCAAGGGAATGAGGACCAAACGACCATATCGACATGCCAAGCTATATGGCACCTAAAAGCCCCCCTAAAGGTAAAGATCTTCGGGTGGCTACTGTACCGCAAGAGACTGGTGACTCGCACCTTCCTGAAACGGTTGTACTGTTAGGACTTTGCCGATTCACAGAGTCATAACTCCGTTATGGACAATCTTAAAATAGATCTGCTCATTCAAGAGTCCACGAATCCAAAGAAATGAACTGAGTCACTCAACAAATAGAGAATACCAGTTCAAGAGTAGAAGAATAGTAGGGATGAAAGGTAGATGTCAATGGCCGATCAGATCTCGACCACTGCTGGGGCACGCGATGACGACTGCCGAATCGGGAGATGCCGAGCTCGGGAGGATCTCCCCTGTGAACTTCAAGAATCCAGAAAATCGTCCCCCTTCCATCTGCTGCTCCCCTTTATTTATACCCTTCACTGCTTCCTCCTCCTAACTGATTTTCCCGCCTTATTTTCAAATTCTCCACACATGTGGGTTACTCCACTAGTGCTTCATCTTGGACCAGGGTCTTTCTCTTCTTGGATTGATAGGTCCTTAGAAGACGTCTATCATGTACCCAGAGATACCGACGATTTGTATCTTTTGCAAGCAAGGAGAAGATGATTGTGACCATCTGTTCTTTGCATGCCCTTTTGCACGATCAACTTGGGCTACTCAAACACATCTGGGAGTCAATACGACATGAGCTGAGGCCTTTTGGGAATCCATGCAAATAAATGGAAATTGACGAAAAGAGGAAAGGGGCCGCGCACTGACGGTGTTATGGGGAATATGGCTGCATCGAAACGATGGGGGTTTCAGGGGGAGGCAGGCCTTACTGGACGGACTCAACCATGAGGTCGACAACCTCCTTGTGGCATGGTTCCCGTGAGGGGGGAATAGAGAGAGGAGTGGTTAAGCATGTATCACACGGGCTCTATGGCCCATGTACTTCTCGGGTGGTTACCGACTCATCGGGTGACTGCCTTTTATTTGTTTCAAAAAAAATAATGGTTTGACTTTCAGGGTAGATTCTGTATTAAACATTTTTTGTTAGATGTGCCTTTTCACTTCAAATCAGCAAATTTATTCTTTCTTAAGCGACTATCCCTTTTTGTTTGTGAAGGTCTCAGAACATGCCTCTTGGTCGGGTTGTTTCTTCTTGCGCATCATTAGAGCTGCTCTTGCCGCTGTAGGGGCGCCAGAGAATTTAGTCCATGTGATAACGGGGTAACTATTCAATCTTATAACTTAATTCAAATGGATTCATTCACCTGTTTGATTTAGACTTTGATTCAATTATGTTTTTTTTAGATTTGCAGAAACTGGACAAGCTCTTGTCTCCTCAGTTGACAAAGTCATATTTGTTGGATCACCTGGTGTTGGTAGGATGGTGGGTCCCCTTTGGTCTCACGTGTGGCCACAAGCTTCTTAAACCCTTTTATGGATCTTCAATTAATTTTTTGGCATTTCCAAAATATCTACACGAGAAAAATAAAATTTAACTGGATCGCATGATGAACTGTTTGTATCTTGATCTTGCCTGATAGATTATTGATGTCTTTTACATTTATATTTTACCCATCGTTGTTCAAGGTTGAAAACAATAGCACTAATCAAATTATTTTGGGTGTTTAGGATCCACATAAATGAGTTAATTGGTTGGTTTGATTTATTTTCTCTGTTTATGACAGATAATGAAGGACGCTGCAGAGACTTTGGTTCCTGTTACACTTGAGCTTGGTGGAAAAGATGCATTCATTGTGTGTGAAGATGTTGACGTTTTGCATGTCAGTAGTGTCCAGTTTCTTTCCCATTTTCTTCGGTTATCTGAATGGTTTTTTTCTCTGGGAGGAAAAAAGACAAACTCTCATAATTATAGCGCAGGGTAAGTCAGAAAGTTATGGAAACCAAAAGTAGATTGATGGGAAAAAAGAGAAAGATAGATACAGAAGTGGTGGCAGAGTGAATGAGCCCCGAAGAGAGAACTCTAGAGGTAAGGGAACTTCACTGAGAAAGGGAAAATATATTGAGCAGGCCTAACAGATCTAATGGACCCACTGGGCCCATCTATCCTATCTCTGTCTTTCTGTCCTACCGTTCCATATGGGATCTCTATCGCATGTCTAATGTAGCCCTACATAGGGCTGGACTTTCTGAGTAATCGAGTATGTTCTCTTTATATCACTTCCTTCCTGCCTTCTAGGGTTTCCCTGTCATTACTCAACTCTAGCGCCCTGGGCTTCTCCCACTGCCCTACCATCATCCCCATGATCTCTCTCCATGTTAACCTTCCACTAGCTGGCTACAAGAGAAAAAAACCATTATCTGTCACTGTACAGGGTAGACTATCTCTCCTCGGAGAGATAGTCTACCCTGTACTAAGTCGTAGACTCCTCGCGTCACTGAGGACAAGGATGACAATGATGAACTTGACAATTTCATCATCGTCATTGTCCTTTGTCTGCAAATTATTGGCAGATGACAATGATGAACTTGTCATCATCGTCTCCTCACTCTCTGTTGTTACTCATTCGGATGGCAAGGATGATGACGAATTTTAATCGTTCTTGTCGTTCATCTATTGCAAGGATGATGATGACATTTTCTTCATCATTCTGACTGCAGATGACGATGACTTGTCATTTGTCTGTTCCAAGGATGATGATGACTCATCATCATTCTTGTCATTCGTCTATTGCAAGGATGATGATGACAGTTTCTTCATCATTCTTGCTACAGATGACAACAACTTATCATTCTTGTGTTGCAAGGATGATGATGATAGTTTCTTCATCATTCTGGCTGCGGATGACGACGACTTGTCATTCGTGTGTTGCAAAGATGATGAAGATAATGAGGATGAATTGTCATTGTCCCTCATAGAACTCATCATCACCAGAAAACCCAAGGCCCGATAGTAGACATGAATTCGTTTAAACATATTTTTTCAAATACCGAAATATGCTTGTATCACCCTCTGATAAAATATATGATTATGTACAGGTTGCTAATGTCGCTGTCAGGGCTGCTCTTCAGTCTAGTGGACAGAATTGTGCCGGTGCTGAGAGATTTTACGTTCACAAGGATATTCATTCTGACTTTCTCGCACATATTGTGAAGATTGTGAAAGCTGTCTCTGTTGTGAGTAAAAACCTGATTGAGCTAAAAGCGTTTTGAATTTGAGTCTGGGACACCTTGGATATGATTTTAAACTATTTATATTTTGAATTTTTCTCCATTTGAGTAATTGTATTCACTTTTTATCGTAGAGTTTCTGTATAGAGTTTATGTGAGAAGAAATTTGTGCTGTGAAATCCATTTGTTGCCATAAAAGTTATTTGTCAATTAATCCCATAAGTATCACCCCACCTAGTAATATTATAACTTAATATTTCTTCCCCCTTAATAATTTCAATTAGTGCATTCCAAACAATTCTCTTCACCTCAAACGATTAGGCATTGGTGATAATGATTCCGGTCTGTTTCTTTTTTTTTGAGAAAGAATTCTGTTTTGTTTCTGTCAATTTTACTAATGTATCCATCAATTTTACTAATGTCAATGATGGGGAAGATTGAGAATTCCATAACTTTAATAGCTTAATTTTTATCATTATTGTTGCTGTCAGCCAGTGAGCATCTAGAACCTTCTATACCATTATTTCTATTCAGAATCTTCTAGAAATGCCATTACAAGAAGTTATTCAAACCCAATACTTTTTTGTTTTTTCTGGAACCTTCTAGGCCCAATATTAATCGGCCCACTTGTAACTTTATAAATATGAGGCAACCATGAGTTAAGTGGTTTTATGTCTTCTTTCTCTTCGAACCCACCTCATGTGTAATCTAGATAAGCAAGAGTGCGGCCAAAGGGATCATGCGGACGTGTTGCTTGACCACGGGCATACATCGTACGAGAGCATCGAGAGCTGTGATGGGGATCTACATCAAGCATTACACAAAGATCTGGTTCATTTTTCACAAGGTGACAAGGTACAACATATGACAAGAAGCTTGTGCTAGCCTAGTCTCAGAGAAGCTAGTTTGCCAGTTGATGATTCACTGGCAGACGAAGAGAATCTAATTTCAGGGGATCTTATTGGCCCTAAAGGATTGCCAACGACTTGGACGCAAGTTACCAAGCCCGCGAAGGTCGAAACAGGAATCTAAGACAAAGTGCCAACACGGCTAAAGCTACTGATTCAACAAAGTCTTGAGTGATGATTCAGGTTTCTGGGGCAGAGCGGGAGATGGCGACTCAAGTTATGCTTCCTTCTGCTTTAGAAGTAGTGAAATTCCATGTCTTAACCCTAATGGATTGGAATCAGTATGTGGAATTAATATTGGAAAGCAAAGATTTGAGCAATCACCTTACAGAGATTGTTTATCCAAGTAGCCTGCAGTACAAAACTTGGAAAACAGAAGATGCAGTGTGCATGCCTGGTTGCTCGGCAGCATGTCAGACAATAGGTTTAGAAACTATTGGTACCTAAAGACTGCAAATCCAATCTGGGTCATCTTCATATGGGGACCATGTAGAAAAGTAATGTTTGGAGGATATATGAGCCAGAAGCTAAAGCAACCAGCCTAATGCAAGGACATCTGTAGGTTACAAAGCATGTTTATGAACTTCAAGTCCTTTGGAGAGAGATCAACGTCAATAGGCTGATCAAGGACCCAGAGTCTGAGGAATGGCAGACCACATTACAGGATCAAAAGTCCACATTGGAGGGGCTGAACAACAAATGTGAAAGCTTGGGGAGCCAGACTCTCAGAAAAGAACAAAATACCTGACCTAAGATGCCGTTCATCTTGTTGATGGAGGAGAAATGACTCCAACTGCTTCTGGGAGGAAGCAAAAAGGAAACTGGAGAAAGTATTGTGGCCATGGTGAGAACTCAGAAAAAATCATTACATGAGTGCGGAGTTGCTGGAGGGACATGTCAGAAGAAATAATCAGAAGACGTTTCTTATTTGAAATTTCACAGAGGGCGACAGCAACCCAAGTAAAATTTATATTTTGCATACTGCTGGAAAAGGAATCATACTTTAGATAAATGCTGGGCCTTGCATGGGTGTCCCTCAAGGACACCACAAGTTCATGTTGCAGACGTGTCAAGAGCTGAAGATGAAGATGGAGAAATGAAGGGAGGTGATAGCACCAAATTGGTATCCAATATTGACACCAAAATGCTCAAGGAAGGAGAGAAACTCAAAGCCATTTTCAGCTCCACATCTATGGCCTGTTCTGGTGGGTTTCATTCCAAACATATTTTGTCTTACTGGATTATTGACACCAGTGCTTCTGATCATATGACCCCTCATTTTTCTTTATTCTGCAAGTAAATCCCCTATAAAGGAGATAGACGAGTATTTACTGCAGGGGGGGTATTTAATCAGTTAATGGCATTGGAGAAGTTAGAATAAGTCAGGAATTATTAAACATGTGTTACATGTTCCTGACATAAGGCCGCAACTAATATAACCTCAGAAGTCTGTTAAAGATTGAAATTTGACATTTACTGTCTCCTGATGGGTGTTTTGTCAATGATAAGGCAAAGGACCAGAAGATTTCCCCTTTTAAGGAGAGGAATGGACTGGTCTATGTCAATGGCAAGGCTGATGCTGAGATGATGGTTGGATGCACTGTGCAGAATGATATCGGTGAATGACATGAGGTTATCAAGCTGATGCATTATCGTTTAGGACATCCATCATTTGAATTGTTGAACATAATGTTTCAAAGTGTTTGCATAAATTTGAATTTATCAGATCTTGGTTGTGATACATGTGAGTATCCTAAACATAAAGAGACATCATACCATGGGAGAAGAGAAAGGAATAAGCTGCCGTTTGCCCTAATTCACTGTTTTCTTTTTTTGAAAAATGATTTATGGCGGTCATCCGACAAAGCGGTAACCGTCTGCCCTAATTCACTGTGATGTGTGGGCCCATCTTCCATAATTGACAGGAGGAAATTGTTCATAATAATTGTTGATAGCTGCACACAATTGAATTAGGTATATCTTCTGAACGCCAAATATGATGCAACTGAGGTGATGGAAAATTTCTGTTATATGGTAAAAACCCAGTTTGAAGCCTCAATTGAAAAATTACGGTCCAACAATGCCAGAGATTGTTTCTACATAAATCATACAAAAATCATTCTGTTATTACGATACAATTTCTGTTATAAGCTCCCCTTCTACTTTAGGACAAAAGGTATGATACAAAGATCATCTTGTGCGTTTACTCAACGGAAAGCAAGATGCTCACTCATACACTGTGAGGTACCCACGCGTTTTTTGGGAAGCTATCTTGACAGGAGTATATCTGATTAACAGATTGTTGGCCAAAACACAGAATTATGAGAGTCCAGTACATTTAATGATAATGTTCTTCCTTCATATATAATAGAAAGATAGTCCTTGTCCAACGGTCCCTAGATACACATCATTTGTACATGTTCACAATCCAGAAGACAAACTGAGTCCAAGAGCTATCTAATGCAATTTTCTGGGTTATTCTCACATCTAGAAGTGGTACAGGTGCTATCATCCAGAGTCTAGGAAACTCTTCGTGTCTGCAGATATCGCTTTTCATGAGAATGAATGTTTCTTTAAGGTGCATCAATAATATGCTAAATTAATACATGCACAAGAACAGTTGCCCAGACTTTCAGAGACTGTGGCAGCATAAGAATTTGACATTTCTCTTATCTACCAACAATTTTCAAGACAGAACGTGGAGACTCCAGGATTTCCAGTACATGATGGTCAGCCTTAGCCAGTTGTCCAAGATGATGAAGCAGAAGTCAATATAGAAGAAGAAGATCACAATGTTCCTGTAAGCCCAGAAGAAGCTGAAGAAGATCTTAGGGGTGGATGGCCAATTTCTCTACGGAAAAAGAAGAGACAGTGTACTCAAGGCATTAAATATTAATTTTCTAATGCGGTTATGTGTTATCATCTGGCATCTGATTATCAGCCTTTTATGTCTGCACTCAATTCTGTGGTCACACCCAGTTCTTTTGGATGCCAAAGATGCGAATTGAAGAAAAGTGATGGATGCCGAAATGGATGCACTTATCAAGAATGGTACATGGGAGATTGCCGCTAACCCCCCTAGTAAATGTCCTGTGTGTTACAGATGTGTATTTACCGTGAAGTATAGAGTGGCACTCTGGAGCGATACAAAATCAGGTCGGTAGCCAAAGATGATATGCAATCGTACTGATTGACTATGGGGAAACCTTTGCACCTTAAACCAATATGGTGTAAAAAATGTTTTTCTCCATGGGGATTTAGATGAAGAAGTTTATATGCTGTTACCTCCTGGATATTAACAAAATGATTGTGGTCATGCCCAGTTATTATCAAAATGGCAACAAAAAGTCCCATTGAAGTTGAGGTTTTTTGGATGGCTGCTAGCACGAAGAAGACTATTGAGTTTTTCGCAAAAGGCTATACCCAGATACATCGTCGCAATGCATGCTATGCTTGAATGGTGAAGAAGACTGCAACCATCTTTAAATACTCTGCTCGCACAATTTGGGCCAGCCAGATACCCTCAAGGTTGAAGGTGACATCTGAAATGGCTTTCTGGGACTTGGTACATAATTGCAAGGGAAGAGGAAACATGGAAGGCAGCCGAGCACTAGCGGTTTTGTGGGCCATCTGGCTGCACAGAAACAAGTTTCTGTTCAGGGGAAGAACGGGTACTACAGATGGAGCTATACATAAAGTGGTAGGACTTAAGGCAGCATGGCTCCCTGGAGCAACGGGAGAAGGGAGATTCTAAATTATGTTTGAGATGAAGGTGAAGGGCCTGTTAGGTCCCAATGGGATTTTCACCGATTCGTCGGGTGTTCTTCCCTTGTTACATTTCAAAAAAAATGATAGTGGTCATTAAGTATGTAAATTGAAAAAAGTTTCCTTGGGGCTCAATCAGTCGACCAGGTTTGGTTTGGAATGTTCGCCTGCAGTCTGTGGGGCTTTTGTTGTAGACAAAGTAATGGGATAATATGCTGTGTCTAGAATATTCTGGTTCTGGAAAGATCACTTCTTTGTTGATCTATGTATAAATAGTTATAACTGGTGATGATGTGGAAGGGAATCACCTTGTAATTGCCAGGATATCTGAGGCATTTGAAATTTAGTGTCTTGGCAGACTTAGATATTTCTTAGGCATTGCAATGGCCTACTTAAAATTGGGAAGATTTCTCTCTCAACACAAGTATCTGCAAGCCATCACCTTGTGCCTATTGATCTGAATGTTAAACTGGAATTAAATGATGAAAAAGCACCTGTCAATAGGGAGCAGTACCGAAGTTTATTTGGGAAACTCATTTAGTTAAATCATTTGCCGCCAGACATAGCATGTGCAGTTGGACTTATGAGGCCATTCATGCATAGGCCACGAAAATCCCATCTTCAAGCTGCACATAAGGTACTGGCATTCCTTAAAAGAGCTGGTTGTCGGTGAAGAACTGTATTTCCTTCAAGTTTAGTAGAAAGTGAAGGACGGAAAACGGACCAGGCTGGTCATTCATGTATTTTTCACAGTCATATATATATATATTATTAATTTTGGTTTGATCACCGATTGCGGGTGATCTTCCTTCTTTTTCAAAACAAAAAAAGGAACTGCAGACCATGGAATCATCTTTGGTTGACATGGGGACACTGATATAGAAATGCACAGAGGCTCAGATTATGCTGGCTCTGGTGGGGATAGGAGATCTACAACAGGGTATTGTTCATTCTTTGGGGGCAATCTAGTTACCAGGTGCTAGCCAGGTCAATTGTAGATGCTGAGTTCAGATCATTAGCGAAGGGAATCTGTGAGACTTTGTGGATCAGGAACTTATTTGAGGAACTTGGAATGAAATAAGAGAAGCCCTCTATTACATTCTTTGAAACCAAATCAGCAATTAATTTTGTCCACAGTCATCTACAACATGACAGTCCAAGACATGTGGAAATTGATGGACATTTTATCCTGGAGAAGATTGATCACAGGAATGTTCAGTTAGAGTATGTGAAATCCTCAGATCAGGTGGCCGGCCGACTGACTAATGGTCTACCAAGCTCAACTTTTTGCGGCCTGCTGAGAAAGCAGGGAGTCTGAAGTATCTACTCACCAGCTTGGGGGGCAGGGTGTCCACCGGGGAGCATCTAGAACCTTCTACACCATTAGTTCTACCTAGAAACTGGTAGAACTGGCATTATAAGCAGTTATATATGCCTGTTAATTATTTGTTTATCTAAAACCTTCTTGGCCTGATATTAATTGACCCACCTTTAACCCTATAAATATGGGGTGACCATTATGAAAGTGATTTTTGGTCTTCGTTGTCTTCAACCCCACCTCGTGAGTAGTCTACACAAATAGGTGAGGCCAGAGGGATCGTGCTGACACTGAATTTCACTGTGGGTCAACAGGTGCTATTTGTTTCGAATTATAGCATGGTAAGCAGATGCTTTTACCATCAGTTTTTTTCATCACTAAATGATGTTTTGAATGTTGGTCTTTAAAGTCTCAGGTGTTCTCATGTTGATGTAGCCAAAAATTAGGTTCACGTATTGAATCTCTATGAAGTGAAAGTGTCATTCATTGTGATTATATGCTCTTGCTCGCCCTCTCACTCTCTCTCTATCTCTATCTCTCTTCCTCTCTCTCTTTCTCTCCTCACCCTCTCTTTCTCTTCCTCTCACTCTCCTCTCTTGCTCCATCGTTTTCTCACTCACTTCCCTCTCTTTTTCACTTCCTTCCCTCTCTCTCCACTCCCCACTATCTCTCTCTCCATCTCTCTTTCTCTCTATCTCTCTATCTCTTTATCTCTCTATCTCTATCGCTCTCTCTATCACTCCCCTCTCTCTCTCTCTACCCCATCCCTCTCTCTCACTTCCTCCCTCTCTATATATGGTTAACATGACCAATATACATCTAATTCAATTCCATCTTCCATCTAGGGCCCCCCACTATTAGGCAAGTATGATATGGGAGCAATATGCATGCAAGGACATGCAGACAAACTACAAGCGCTTGTAAATGATGCTTTAGAGAGAGGTGCTAAGATTGCCGTTAGAGGAAGCTTTGGTAATCTTGGGGAAGACGCCGTTGACCAATTCTTCCCACCTACAGTGCTCACAGAAGTCAACCACACCATGAGAATTATGCAAGAAGAGGTAAGTTCATCATCATAAACTTAGTCCAAACTCTTCATATTTCGTGTTATAATGAGCTATTTTTGCAGGCTTTTGGTCCGATCCTTCCAATCATGCAATTTAGCTCAGACGAAGAGGCTGTTAGACTAGCAAATGATTCAAACTTTGGACTTGGCTGTGCTGTCTTTTCTGGCAGCCAGCATCGTGCCAGAGAGATTGCCTCTCAGATACACTGTGGATTTGCTGCTGTCAATGACTTTGCATCCACTTACATGTGCCAGGTATGATATGTAATGGAACCATTGCACAAAACATGATTTGAAAAAAAATCATGTTTGCTTTCTGCATAAATCCTAAATTAGAGATTTATTTATGGGGAAACTTTTTTTCTGCACAGTCTCTGCCTTTTGGTGGAGTGAAACACAGCGGATTTGGGAGATTTGCCGGTGTAGAAGGGCTTCGAGCATGCTGCCTTGTGAAATCAGTGGTCGAGGATAGGTGGTGGCCATTTGTCAAGACTGTCATACCTCTGCCTTTGAGGGTAAGGCAATAACTCTTGTATTTTTTTTTCAGCAGTAAAAATTTATCTCTCCAGTTTTCTTCAATAATTTAGCATACCATTTCAAAACTTTTGTCAGAGTTCTTGCCTGTAGATATCTCCTCTTCTCTCGACCTCTCAGCTGCCATGCTGTTGGTTTAGGGTTTTGCCAGTGAAGACGATCCACTATCTCGACATTCTCTTGCATTAATACAGGTTACGCACTGATTGGGCCAGGCCCAGTTTGAGATGCTACGGTGGTCCCCTATTGGTGGAACCCCTTAAGGCATATTGACAATTACAGAAAGATGAGGATTCTAGGGAATTTGATGGTGGAAGACGGGGGCTTATTTAAAAAAATAAAAAAAACGTAAAATATATAATGAGCCGTCTGACAAGTTTTATGGATTCATTCGTCTTATTTCGTAGGAAAACCTTCCAATGACATACAACCTTTTTCAAAAACATTACTGCATTAATGATTTACTGTCCAGTTTTACTGATAATTTGTCTCATCATTTCAAAAATTTTATGGACTCCTTTGTCAAGTTTCCTAGCAACTTCATCCTGGTCATGCACTCTCTAAAATTTTCTTCATTATTTCTTTAAATTTGTATGGCGTTGTTAAAAAGTCTCTCGTGTTGTACTAATAATTTAACATTCCATTTCAAAAGTTTCATGGGTTCATTTTTCTTATTTCCTTGCAACTTAATCCTGGTGATCGTATTTCTCCATTGCTTAAATTTTTACAACGTTGACAATTAATCTCTCCAGTTTTCCAATTCAAAAGTTGACAATTATTTCTTCATTTTTTGACCCTCCAATTCAAAAGTTTCAATGGATTCATTTTTCTTAGTTCCTGGCAAATTCAACCAGGCGATTTCTTCATTCTTCCTTTAAAAAATTTATATCGTAGATTATTTTTTCTCCAGTTTCATGGATTCATTTTCACTGACTGAATAATTTGGAACTTCATTTGTTTCATGGATTCATTTGTCATATTTCCTTCTAATTCTTCCAGTTGCCTTACTTTCCTTGAAAATTTCTACATTATTTTTCTGATAAGCTTGCATCATAGTGCATTTTTTATAACTTTGCATTATGATCCTTCCCAGGAACTAAAATTGCTTTAAGTTTTCCATGTTCTCTCCTTTGCAGTACCCAGTTGCAGAAAATGCATTCCACTTCCAAGAGTTTTTGGTGGAAGCGCTTTATGGTTTAAACTTCTGGGACCGTCTCCAGGCTGTGGTCAACTTACTGAAGATCCTTACTGATCCCAAGAGGTTGCCAAGTGGGAGGAACATGGGAAGGGATCAATAGCGGGCTTATGAAATTGGTTGCTCTTATTCACCTCAACCATGGCGGGTATTATTCCTCGACGCCCGTTTTTGTATTTTGTATATACTTTCTGAATCATCAGAATTTCCTCTTTTGTTGGGTTTTCTATGCGAGACATTGATTAATTCGAGAAAATTATGAAGAAATCACCTGATTCTAATAAATAAAATTAGTTTATAAACCCATATGCAAAATTTAATCTTTTAGTCGAGTCCCTATCTTAGCAACATTGGTTTCCCATATTCTTCTTCTTTCTCTTCTTCCTAATTCCTCCTTGGGCCACAAGGCCTTCTTCTAGTTCTTTCCAATTGTTGGGTGGTGCTTCTGAATTCGGCATGTTTTAATAAAAAAATGGAACAAATTTTGGGTGGAAGCAATTTTGTACTAACTAAAGCATTCTTCTCTGGGGAAAATGTGAAGATATTTCATCAAATTTTGCCACTTAGGCACCATGTCAAGCATCCCATTATCAAAGTGGCACAGTGCCATGCCAGCAATGGGGCTTGGTTGTAGAAAAAGTGATTAATACAGACAGTGATCGAAAGAATACGAGAAGTGAATTTTGGTAAGGCAATAAATATTTGTCAATATAATACGTTCCAACATCAAACCAATGAATCTCACAGTCCATGGGGGATTGGAGCCAAAACCTAATCATATTTTCTTTACTAGAAACATTCTCCAAGCATAGGATTTCAGTTTATTGTGTAGATTCTGAGTAAGGGGGAAATGAACAGCTCATACAGAATAAACCTTATGCAAGTATATCATTCAAATGTCCTTATCTTTGAATGTATTACTTGTGTCCTTGTGAAATAACTGAAAAGGTCAGCGATCTTATCAATTATTGTAGTCCTACACAGTATCTTAAATGCCTTAGTGTTATAGTAAATATTATTGTCAAGTTATTTCTTTATTCCCAAAAAGCCTAAATGGACTAGTAAAACCAAGGTCATTGGATTTTGATTGTGAAAATCAAATAATGTCAACCAGGGTAAAATGCATAACACATCTTAATAATTATCAAAAAATTGATTTGGAGTAGCAGGCATTAGTAGTTAGTAAGTTTGTAGTAGTTAGTAAGTTTGTAGTAGCATAATAGTTTTACTTATAAAAGAATAATATATGGGTTCAAGAAGTGATTTTTATGTAAACTTTTAATGACAATATATCTTTGTACTAAAAATCATAGGTATAAGTTAATTGAAAAAACACTTTAGTTTAATATTCAAATGACTAGGTCAACATAAGTGTACGAATCAGTTCACTTTGCATGA
Organism: Wolffia australiana; assembly: GCF_029677425.1. Taxonomy (NCBI): domain Eukaryota; kingdom Viridiplantae; phylum Streptophyta; class Magnoliopsida; order Alismatales; family Araceae; genus Wolffia; species Wolffia australiana. Next base: position 26,375,959 of record NC_135835.1, on the reverse strand, counting down.
ATTAATTTATATCAAACAGTCACATGATAATACATGTTCTTGAGTATTTGCAGAATAAAGTGCCATGTACCCACATGTTATAAGATCAGGCTTTGGAAAATATTCTTCTATTGGGCCGATCTCCACATCAGCACCATGATTTGGAGATCACAGTCCACTGTCTAGTCCACCCATGATCTGTGTTCTCAGGCCAGTCCACTAATAATCTGATGAAAACAGCTTTTTGGACCAGGTAAAAGCCCGAGCTCAAACTGCCACTTCAAAATCGAGCCTTAGTTCCAGAACTAGACCACCATGTAGCCCATAGTGAAGTTCAAATATCTCTTCGGTGCATTGCCTTGGAGTAATCAAGTGGACCTTCATTTGGGCAACTAGTAATGTCTGAGCAGCGAACTGACCTCCTACTCTTATATAATACCATAATAATATTAAAAATAAAATAATACTGAAAATAATTTTAACGTTTTGAGCATAATTATCCCATTTGGCCACTAAAATCATTCTAATATATTAAACATTTTAGTATCCATGATTACATGAAAAATGAATTCATATGATAACATTCAGTCTTTAACTAATTTTAATGCAGAAAATGATTTAAAGTATGATCTAGATTCATGGTGGAAATGGTTGCTATCCTACCCGCACGAATTTTGCTTTTGCTCAGTTATTAAGGACATAATTCAAACCCAACACTTACTGACACCTGAACCTCTCTTTTGGTTATGTCATTCATCATATGTCTAACTCAAAGGACTTAGACGCCAATCCTGAATAAATTTCCTTTATAGGATTGAGTTGTCTACGAGAATCCCCCTAGATTCAATTTTAATTCCACTTTCCTTCTGATATTGTGCTACGCCTTAAGTTCCTAGTTTTTCACAAGTACTTGTGTTTATTCCTCATCAAATAGACATGTTATAGGAACATTCTGTATGTTCCTTACGAATATATTTGACATTATTGGCTTAATGGACATGAGATTATTTCAGATTTTCATATTTTGGCTCCATAGGATACATCTAAATTGTTTCAGTTAACATTTTCTACCCCAATTTTATTGTTTGATCCATAATATTGCATATTTACCATTAGGGATTTATATTTTTTGTGACACTAAAGAACTCACAGGAATATACCTGAAAGTTAAATATTCAATTGCAAATAAAATGGTGAACCATATCTGATGATCAAGTTCCACATTTTTCAGCCACTAAATTCCACCATATTTTGCAAACTGATTTTCCGTACACCAATAAATAGCTCTAATATCCTTAGTTCCTGTAACAGTATTGATTATTCTAACAGGTTCACTACTTCTTCGCCAAGATGTTCGCATTGATAAATCGGAGGAGATATCATGCTCAATTGACTAAGTCAGAATAAAGCATTGGGTTTTATAAGGGATAAATTTGTTGAATTATGAGAATAAATGTAAGAATATAAATATTTAATCATAATAAAAAAGCATAAAACCCCTAATTACAGTATGCATTATGGAAGTATATAAAACCAATATTGAGGTAGCCTAGTGCCCTACAGGATGCATTTAAAATGGGGGACAGAAGGTAGAACTGCCATTTGCATCCAAGACCATATTGAATGGATCCAGATTAATATGTGGAACATAATGGTTAAACATATAAATCAGAGGTAAATATTTGTCAAAGATGATGATTTTGTTGACTAAATAATGATCAATGAGAAGCGAGTAAATTCCAATTGCTCAGAATGATCCAAATTCAAAATGTGATAATTGAAAATCCAAAAGGATTTTCTGGCTGAAGTTTAGAGGATAGCTTTGCATCCCCATCCGTATAACCGAATCAATAAATAGATCCATCTGTATATGTAAAAGTCATATTGGAATTTTTCCTACATTGGTAGACCAATTTTAAGCAAGTAAATTTGAGATCCATTAAGTTTTCTTGGTCCGCATAGTTCATAGAAGTTACAAGGCAGCAAAAAAGTGAAAACCTTTTATAGTATAAAGTATCTATTCTCACCCCCTTGAAACCTTTTTAAAATGCATTAATTCATTCATTTGTATTCCTGGAGGAGATTATGCTTACTCATCACTTAAAAATAATATATTTTTAGAGTCAATGATCAACATAGGTATTAACAACAAATTAATACCCTGGATTTGAGTTCATGTCTCACACTCTTGGTCCATGCATTATTTTATCAACAAACTTAGTAAGTCTTTATTTTATGTCCAATTTATTAACTATATATAACATAAATTTTAATTAATTATTGATCAAAATTAAATCAATCAATAGCTCAGGTCACTAACTCATGAGGTGCCAAGATACATCATTTGCTCAAAAATGTGCGCAAGAATTCATCACCTCATTCATGAATTTTTTTTCAGAAATTACCATGTATGTGATGGATCTTTTTGGACCTGTAAACCTATAAAATTTCCATGTCTTTTTCATGTTTGCTGAAATAAACTTCATTGTTATTATCATGTGATGTTTCTATTGAAGCTTTTGAATAATGCTATGGCTGAGTGAGTTATTATTGGCTTAAAATACATAGATCACTAGTCTATAAAAATGTAACATTAATATTTAATGATATTCTTGATTGATATTAAAAACTACATTGAATGCACTATCTAATCCAATCATACGATGAGTATGGCCAATCTCGTAACCATTAGTGCGGAGACACTTTCGATTAACAGTAAGTTACCCGAGGAAAAGAGATCATCAAATTGATATGCATAAGTCCATAAATGGGATTATACAATGGTGTGAATCAGGTTGACTCATGTTATGGTAGTGTAGTAGTCCGTGGAGTTGAGATACCACAACATCTTATTTTTAGATGCTTATATTTTTCGCTATGACCTATTAGTGCCTAATCATGGCATTTCTTACTCTCACCTTGATGAACCAGAAATTAGGGTTAGAAATGTCATTTAAGACTTCTGGTTTATGCAAAAAAATTATAATTTCCTTGTGAACAAGGGTTGAATCCACTTATAGCAAGTATGAATAAGTTAATTTTAGCTTTCATTTCTACGTTTTTTGGTTTTTAATATTTATTTGAGTAATTTTAACCTAAACTCATAAAGGCAAACTGTTGAAATTAAATTCATAATAATATAAGATGATTGGAAAATAATTTTCGTGGTTAATTTAAATTAAATAGAATAATTTAGAGAATTTTATTATAATTTATACTAAATATAATAATTAATTCTAATTTAGGTACCTTGGCCAGAACTTTGGGAGTGCCAGATGATGGGTGATGGCAATGGATGTAACTATAGTTGAATGGATGAAAGGGATACTGTGCTGGTCACGAAAGAGATAATGGCAGTATGTACCGACAAGCGGTGGAATGGTGGCGAGTGATGATGATTTTACCTTTGTTGGAATGACACAGATGGAATGGCGGCAAATAGGTTCCAATGAGTGGCAGAGTTGGAGGTGAATAGTGTGTTACTGGAAACTTAAGCTATCGGTAATGATAACTGAGAAAAAAGAAGAAGATGTGAGTTAGAAGAAGACAAAGATCACAATAACCTCATCCTCCCGTGCCCAACAACCCGAGAGGTATTTTTTTTCATCTGTCTTGATCTGAACGTTTACTCCTTCAATCCTTTTCTCTTGGAGTACAAGAACAGACCCAAAAGAAATTTTCAATGAGCAAATAACTCTTCTAATCGTAATCAGGAAAAAAATTAAGGGTGTCTTTTTTACTACGATGGGGGTTATATTTATATATCCAAGCTGGTCGACGGATATAGGAGGAAAAGGTGGAACTACCCTCAAACTTTTAGCTTAAAAGTCCTCCTTTTTCATTAGATATGATAGTTTCAATATGGATAAATCTGAGCCATCCAATTTGTTTTCCTCTTCAAATTGTATGGCAGATCGCCAGTGTGGCACACACTCCTAGGAGCAGAAATAGTGAATAAATTTATTAAAATATTTAAATAAATTGAAATTTATATTTTCTGACTTATTAAATTATTTTTTTCAATTTAGTATCATAAAATTGATGAAAATACCATGAACTCAAGAAAAATCAGAATACCATAATAAAAGTATAATAAACAATCAAATAGTTTTATGTAAAGTTAAATTTATATTTTTGACTTATAATTATTTTTTTGGAAATTTATGTAATAAACTTATGTTAAAATGTCATTAAATATATAAAAATTGGAACATCACTCTAGAAATGTAGGAAACCATTTTAAGCCTTAGTAACAGGGATTTAATAATAATAAACACATAAATTATATGAAATTACAATGAAAATTAGCATGTTATTTTTTATTATTAAAGACCCTACGCTTAATCATTGCTAGTCCTTTAGTAGTGCTATTTATATTCTCCTTGGGTTGTCCATTTACCTTGAAACAAATGAAGACAAGTGCATAAAGTTTTAAAGATACCATCATATATTTTTCATGAATATATTATATGATCATTTGGACACTAGCATTTTACACCATGCATGGAATGATCCCTCTTGGCCTTGGAAGACCTCATGGTCATGAAAAGTGAAGCCTACTTCTCACCAGGTATGATACTATAACCTGAATTTTTTCTCATTTCATACAATAAAGTGGTGGCCCTCATACCTCTGGCAAGAAATATCGCTCTTTCACGGGTAATGAATAGTGTTTTGGGGTCCCCACCATTTTTCTTCATACCTAAAAAATAAGTAAATAAGTATCAATGAAACCTGGGTGATGAGGCTCCTATGTAAAAATAGGTAACAAGGAAGAGAACATTGGATGGCTTAAAGGTGTTAGGATAGGTAAATGATAATAAATACGCAAATCTTACTTAGATAGCATAATCCCAAGAATAGATGATTGAGCAGGATACACCACAAGGATGTAGAGAAAGATGAGTATAGTGGAAAATATAGGCATGTATCCACCTAAGCAAGGGATGCTGAAAAATAATAATAAACACGTAATTAGAGAAAAAAATCTTCCAAAAAAGAAAACCCCATTTTATATTTTATATATTTTTTTTACTTTCTTTTGTTTTCTCCTTTTTCTCTTTTTCTCTCTATTTTTTATTTTTTTGTTTTTTTTATTTTTTTTAATTTTTTCATTATCTTTTTGTAAAGAGGTTAACAAAAAATGAGACATTTTCAAAAATAAAGAAGTGTTTCCTTGGAAAATTTTTGTAAAGCCATTACTTCTACAAAGCCCTTGAACTTGGATTATGTCCATAAAAGTATGAAAATCTTATGACTATGACCCTCTAGACCCATGTATTAGTCTGGTTAATGGCTTTATGGGACCAATAATATTTATTAACCATAGCAACATATAGAAATTGTACAAGGATCTGTTTACCCCAATCAATGACTTATGGCTAAGTCACTGGCTCGTGGGGCGTCAAGGTACACTTCATGCCCTAGAATACAAAAAGAAATGTGATAACTCTCTAATGGAATCTTACCATCATCAGTTTTCATGTATGTTTAATCCCACAACATCTCGACACTCCAAGGCTTACTTAGGATATGTGATAACATGCAAATTACTAAAAGAAAATCATCAATATTACTGACATTTCTGAAGTAAAATGTCAATATTTCATCAACATGTGTAATATTATAATGCCACCTTAGGAACTCCATTTATCATCAAACATAGGAGTATGTGTAGAGAAGTTAGGCTCCTAGAGTGGGTCATGAACATGTTTTAAACGGTGCAAGCTATGATTTTAGACAGTGTATGGATGATTCTAAAATGGCAAGGGTATCAGGTGGATTGATGGAAAAAGCATGAAAATCAAAGGGTTGAAATTTATAGTCATGGATCGAGTGATGAGTGACTTGAGTGAACCCCCACTTTACCAACAACTTTTATAAGCCAACCCTACTTATGTGCCTTGGTTACCCGCTAGCTAAATCTTACATTGGAATAGGGGTATGCTTTTCTTCAAATCCTAACGGACATAATCACTGATCTTTGAGACACATAAAATTATCTTTGAAATCTATGCATCATTTTCAGCCATTCTCCCTATCTTACCTTACACCATTTCTCCTGCTCGTTGCTTATCCCTATAGGAACCTATTTTCGCCCCATCATCCCAACTACTTATGATATACTTTACTCCCAAGTTCTTTCTTTCTTCCCCATGTGATATCAGCCTTTATTCATTTTTTTTCCTTTTTATCCCCCTCTTTGATTTTTTAATCATTCTTATATTTTTTAATCCAATTCAAATCATCGATAGAGGAAATTTAATCTTATATGTCAAGTGTGAATGAACCAATCTTGACCATTCTGTAACCTTTTTAGATATATTGCTTCATCTTATTTTAGTCTATTTTGGGTCCCAATAGGAAAATTTAGTTCATAGTTAAAACATAAATGCCATTCCACAATATATCCTTGGTTTCTTAGTTCAACGGACCACTTACACAGTCATGATATATGACTCTTGGTTGAGATCTGGGTATAAAACCATCAAGGGATTCATAGAGATCAATTGAGTATACTACTTCCTTAAGAACATCCACTTTCTCTCTTTAGTGTCATGAGACAAATAGTTATGTTATCAACCATTCTCATCATATCAGAGAGATTACATCGTGCTATTGTATCTCAAAATTTTTATGTCATTTTAGAATATCCAAGGAACATGAATATATTGAATACATATTTAGAGTAAGCATCTAAGTATGATCTCATCAAAATTCGTTAATCATTAAAATATACTTGAACCTCGTTTTAAACATCACTCGTGAATTATAGAAAATATAATTCATATCGATAAAGTTAAATAAGACATTAAAGTTTGATTAGCTAATAGGCCATTTATATTCCATTAAATAATGCATAATGGACCTGGTGATTCTGCGCCAAATTATTACTCGAGTTATCTGTCATCAACCAAGAAAGTTGACCCTGGCTTGGAATATGTAAGTAGGCATAAATCGTCATCATTGTGCTTCAGAATGATGTGCAGCTCATCCCATATAGCTCTCTAAGTAACATCTTGAACATGAATTATTAAGCCAACCTCTAAGTAACTAGGATTTTTTCTCTTGATTGGCTTTGGGGTTTCCTTAGTAGATATCTGCACGGCCATATGATTCATTCCTCAGATCTAGATTGGAGAAAACTCTTTCTATCACCTTATTCTTGTGAAAGGTTGAGGTTTTCAAAACTCAATATACTTCACTCTATTTCACATCTCAAAGAGGGAAATATTTTCCATAGGCCTATTTGTAAGTATCAAGTCGGTGGTGATGTAACTTAGACAGTGGGGGAGTGAATTAGTTTCACATTAGTTCTTTATGGATTCATGGACTTACCACTCACCACTCAATCTCACATTACACGTGTATTTTTAACTTGGTTCGGGGACCTAAATGCTCTGTATGTCCAGTCGTAAGTATGTTTAACTCGGCTCCTCCAATCCTCACCAGGGAATCATGCTCTGTACTCCCCTAACTAGGGTTGTAAGAATATATTCATACAAGTTGCCGAGAATGCCCCATAGTGATTCCTACCATTCACTACTGTCCAATATCCCTACCCACTCCGGTCTTTAACTCTTGAGCTTATGAGCCGTGCGACTCCCTTGGGCTAACCTTCTCGCCGAGATCCTGTATCCTCGCAGGCATATCGTCCTTGAACATGGTGTGCTTCTCAAGTCAAGTAGTGTCTCTTCCACTCCCTGCACTTGTCGTTCGCATGGGTCCTCCAGCTCACCAACAGTGAACAAACAAAATAAAGTTTCTCACTAACTTTGAGATTCAATATGGACACCTATTAAACTAGAGAGGAAAAGTATATGAATGATGTAGTTAACTTCCTAAGAGGGGATTGTCTTCCAAAAAAGTTGACTTTGATTGACTAATGTTTACTTTGACTTAGGATTTTACCTTTGTACAATATTGTGAATGTGTATAGATATAGCAAGACTTTAATATTAATAAATTATACCTGGTGATTGATGTAGTGAGATATAGACAAACAACCAACCTTGTTCAATGATCAAGATTTATGTATAAGATAAAGAATATGATAAGGACACCACATTTAGTACTAAGTGCAGTCAAATAACAAGGTATAATTACTATGACATCCGAATGATAGGAAAAGAAGTATTGAACGAGAATGAAAAGTAGAACGAGAAAAAATGTGTTTGAAGATTATACAATGTGAAAGTATAAGAGATCAAAGCCATCTAGACTTATGATGGAAAAAGTGAACATCTTTTTATACATAAATAAAAAAATACATATCAAGGGTGATGAATGAGATGGAAAAGAGAAGGCTATGTTTAAAACAGTTATTCTTTGAAATAGAGAAGTAGAGAATATATCTAATCCAAAAGCCAATGACTTATTTCTACTCGTGCAAACTACAAATAGAGATTTAAAAACATAAAAACAATAATTTCTTCTAATCATTCAAAATAGTGATAAAGATTGCAAATGAAAAACCAATGATTTTTTTCTAATCATTCAAACCAGAGATAAAGATGTGAAGATTAAAAATCAATAATTTATTTCTAATATTTCAAAGTAGAAATATAATATAACGATCAGGAAAATCTTGTTAAAAAAAAGATTGAATAAGACTGATAAAAGAAGGTTGTTCTACAGCTATTAATTGATTCAAATATATATAAACAGTGAACTAATGAAAAAATATTGATCAATCACGGATGGGTCTGTATAGGTAGATAAATGCTACAAATAATAAATCATGGAACCATTTTGAAGACTGTGGAGATGCTTGTTTTGAGCTCAAGATTTTGTGCAGATTTTGGAGAACCGTAGTGTGGAAGCTAAGAGGATCAGGAAAAGCAGAAGCACAAGAGAGAGGAAAAAATAAAACCGTATGGACAGAGCTATGTTTTCATTCTTTGTCTTGCTGACCTTTCATTTCTACCCATTCAGTACGGTATTTAGAAGCTATTAACGTTCAATCTAGTAATAGTTCCATGGGCATCGACCCCTTACCCATTATTATTTATAGAGTGTTAAGTGGAAAAGATTTATGAATTTTTTTCTAAAATCTAAATTAAGAAATAACAGAAAACCCTAAAGTTTGAATTATCAAGATGGAAAGATGTACATATGATATTTATATTAATTCTATTTTAATCTTCCCATTTACATTAGGATTTTGACTCCATGGACACATTTTGGTTGACCATATCCCTTCGTGTTCCCTAAAGCACAGAATGAAACATATAATTTACCCATAATAACAATTAGATACTATAAACATCAGTTCATACTAAAGATATCAAAATATAACTATTCATCAAAACATACATTGCTCCAACACTCTGTAGAACTAATGCCCAATTGTCTTCTAAGTGTTCCAGTTTCTCCATAAGGCATCAGCTAACTAATTAGACCAACATGATATCATATACATTGATGTTTCATATACACATGATATTCCAATAAATATTTTTTTATCCTTTGTTTTTTCATTATAGTTGTTAATTTTCTGGTGGGGCACAGGTCACTTGATGATGGAATCCAAATTTCATATATATTCTCTAAAATAATGAACTGAATTATAGGATAAACTCTTTTTACTTTAATAAACCCATATTTAGAGAATACAATATTGTAAATTAATTTAATCACTTGCTTATGAAAAAAATTCTACGTGGATATAGCCTCCACCTACATAGATATATAATTAATGACCCTGAGTATATTGTCATGTCTATTTGATGAATTAAAGGGAGCAGTAACATCAATACCACCTTAAAGAAAAGAGTTCTGATAAATGATAGCTGGGACTTACGTGGGTAGGCAAGACTAAAGATCAACTAAGGATGTATAAGACAGACCACAAATCAATACGATCGATTTTCAAACATTTAAATCCGGAGAAAATGATGATGGTGCAGCCCTTTCCTCAGTAGAGTGTGGGAGGGCTCTCTAACAACCACCGCGGTGAAAAAAAACTCCAAATCCACTATCCTGAACGATCGATTACGAGAATACACAAACCTATTCTGCTAAAATATTCTATTAAGTCCCACGGAGGTGGAAAAGTGATGTCAGACGTCGTCGGGAATGTCGTCCGGTCGGCACTGAGTATGATTGCTTGGTATGGATAAGGGATGGTGGTATCGAAGGTTGATGGTCATCGTCTGACGGATAAACCCTAATGGGTCAATGTAACTACAATGCGAAAATGAATGTCCTACGTGTCGTACGTGCAGGCTCTAACTCGAGGGAGGTGCCCAGCTCCAAGCTTGGATGGGGTCGCCGGATGACGGCGACGGTGGTCTCTCGAACCTCGTCGGAGTGACGAGGGCATCTACGGCCAAACGGATGTATAGCTCGCAGGTAATGAACGGACTCGTCCATACGGGTAAGATGCTCAAAGTTGTCGTAGTTCTTTCAATTATTCCTCTCCCACCTACATAGCCCAAGCGCGGTGGAGGCAAGACGAAGATGTACTGCAAGTGGTAATTAAACAAGCGACAATAGAGGACAGCGTTCCTCGTCGGCGTGTCTCATGGTGCAGAGTTCATCAACGGTCGACGACGATCGAAGAGGTGCCGGAGAGCGGACGGTGGCTCGACGAACAAACGATGATGTCGGAGCTACTGGTAAAGGTCAAAGGTGTAGAGGTCGGGAAGAGTGGCTGAACACATTTTCGACCCACTCTTCCGGAGGACGTTCCAACTCATGAACAGAGAACGGGAGGGGTCCATGCGGTCTTCTTTTGCGGCTTGGATCTGATGTGATCGAGGGCACAGGGTGCCGATGGGTTGCACTGGCTGTCGGCGGTGGCGAATTGCCGGGAGAAACCAGATGTCTTCGGACTGGAATCTGACGGCCGTTCTTCACCCCAGTAACCTGAGACTTGGGCTTCAATGGGGACGGTGGCCAAAGGTGGTGTTCCCTCATTCTACCCCCTTTTCTCCCTACCTCTCTTCTCCCTCAACTCCTCTTCCATCTTTCTTCTTCTCTAAACGAGGGAGACCAAGAGAGAGTAACACACAATAATTCCTTTCTTCTTTCTGGTCTAAGGGGGCTAGGGCGCCCCCCTCTTCCCTTATGAAGGGGAAGAGGTCAATGGGCCCTCCCAAAGACAAAAAGGGTTCACTAGGGGGGCCTTACAAACTGGGCCCCCATTACACATAGAAGGGAGGGGGATTTAAAATAAAATAAAATAGGAAAAGGGGGAAAAGGGAGGCCCCTTTCCCATGACGATAAAACGACGGAAATATGGGACATGTCGCAAACGCGACGAAAACAAAACAACGAGAACGAGAAAGACACAAAACACGAGAAAAAATGAGGAAAATGAAAATGTGATAATCGATCATTTATCACCCGATCTTAGACGATGGTGGCAGGCAGTGTGGACGACGTCATCGATGATCCTTGATGGCGTGCGCCATGAAAAAGCACATGAGAAAACATTGGATAAAATAACGCAGATCACCAAACAGGGAAGGGTGGACCTTTAGCACTTGCGTAATGCGAAGGGGCGATGCCGGAAATTGTGGAAGCATTTGATGGTGGGAGCTGATGATGTGTGCTTTGATAGGGCTGGACGTAGATCCAACTATAAACAAGGTGCGCAGTTGTAGAGGTCATGCACTGTGGACGAAATATCTGATGTAGTCTGGTGCTGAATGCGTCGGAGGCTGGCGGCTGCGCGTGGTGGCCACACGAGTAACGACTGCATGCGGTGGCCAGCGGGCGACGGATGCATGCGATAGTCATGTGCGTGGCTGCACACGGTGGCCAGGCGAGCGGTTGTGGTGCACAGTGTCGTGCAGGCAACGGCGGCACACGGGCGTGGACGATACCCGGCGTTCGGAACAGGATAGTGGCCTCCTCTCAGCGGTATCAACAACAAAGAAGAAATTAGGGTAATTTTTTAGAAGAAAAAATTTAATTCCAAAATTCACTGATGATCCATGACAGCGATGACCTATTTATTGGCCTTGAAGGAAAGATAAAGTTACTAGAAATTTTAAAAAAATTAAGGAATCAAATTTAATAGTAAATGAAATTTGGGTCCCTGGTCCAAGGTTGACGATGTTGACGTGTCCCGACACGGGTCATCTCCTTCTGCAATGGTGGTGACACATCGGATGACGGGGTATGGCCGTGTGCCCCACCAAGTTCAATACCCGATTATGCATAACATCTCTTTCTGATATTTTTAATTCATTTTTTAACTTTATTCATTCATTAAAATAATATTTTCATCTCTGACTATATGGGACTATAAGAAGACACGGTGACGAATCAACTTTCTAATCTTGAATGGAACAATTTGTCCACTCGTTGAGTGATATTTAATTAAGATCTAATTTTCTCTTCTTCAACCACAAGTCACCTGGACATTCCATCTGATATCAAATTTAAATGATGATGTTCTCACCAAAGATAATTTTTAGTTTTATAAACAAACATTTGCTTCTGTCCAAAAGTTCATTATTGATCAAGCCCTCTCATGGCCAAAATGTTCACAATGTTTCGAAACCATGAACTAGTTCCTGAAATGTCAAATAGATGTTAATTATGGAATTATCACGTATATGTTGTTTTAGTTCTCTAAATTCATAAAACATGAACTTCCACCAAATTTTTCTACCAATCATAATTTGGATCTCTAACTTGCACCAAAACCTATTCTACAAGTCTACATCTCTTATATATGAAATTTAAATGCTTGTGCCTTCTCAAATGGCAAAAAGCTGCACATGAGCACTATAATGCCACAAGGTCATTCTCACGCAATGTGCATGTGACATAACCCCATGAATCATTTACATGTGCAGGTTTTTACACTAACAAATTGATCTTGCATCGCCCCCCACCCTCTACACAATTTAAAGAATCCAATGGACCCTAATACTATTGTCACTATCTGACAGCCTTTAGTTCAAGTCAACACCAGTATCCTAAAACCCTATTACCTAAACTCTGTTTTCACCGTCTAAGATGTGTTTGATGATGGTCTTGGCTTTTAGGCCCCTTGCATTCTCTTCTACCCTTCGAAGGTTTCCCGTTATGTATGCCCTCCACTCTCTATGTTCCAGACGTCCATGAAGCTACCAAAGGTACAAGTTACTATATACATGAAATCCAGTCTATATCTTATACATTCCAATGGGTTACTAATGAATTTTTCCTTTCTTTTACGTTTTAAAATTGTTGCCTTATTCCATAAGATCGATAATTATTTTTATGGTATTTTCTCTTTCTAGTTATTTATTTTACAAAAAATTGGCAATTAGTTTCTTATATGAGTGATAATATTTTTTGCCAACTCTAGTTTCACAAAACGCCGTGCTAATTATAGGGCAATTTATTAATATAAGATGCTTTTCCTTGGTTTATGTTTTCTTTATCCATTTAATTTTATGTTTAATTTATGCATTATATTTCATACTTTTACCATTTATATTTATATTCCTATTTTTATATACCAGTTCCATTAATTTTCTAATGGTTCTTTAGAATGTGTCTCCATCTTATTACTCTATTTATGTTATTTAACATTATTATCTTATAGCATACTTTGACTCCTTGTTTATTCTAGCAATGAGTTTTTTCTATTTGATATTTAATTCTAATTTTATTTTATTTTCTATTTCCATATTTTAATGTTTATTCCTTTATTTTATTATATCTAATTTTCCTGGTGAATAATGTTTTGCATTTTTCATAGTTTAATTTTCACGAATTTCTTGCACTTTCATGCTAAGTAGTGACCTCAATGGCTTTGTATTGTAAGATAAATTTTATTTTTAAATTATGCACTGTATTTCTCAGCTTTTAATTTTTTTCTATTCTTTTTAGTTTCGTCTCAATTATTATTTTGCGGCTCAATTCATTTGGGAATTATTTAAAAATATATTTATTTCTGTTATTTAAAATTTTGCTTGATCCTTCAAATTTTAGTAAATTTTCTTATGATATGTTTTACATTTATCCTTCATAAATTTTAACCATTCATTTTCTATATCTGTTAATTTATAACTGTGAAAAGATATTGTTATCATTTAATTGTGATTTACAGTCATAAAATTAAAATTAATCTCTTTATTATTGATTGACTCATTACCTTGTGATTTTTATTAATGATTTTTACGTTCTTCATTTGATTTTAGTAATTTATGAATGTATTTTTTTAACATATGAGCCTCCACTTTTTGTTATTTAGTTGATATTCAATGTATTTAACACAACTAATTAGTTGATATTTTTACACATGTTGTGACCAGCAATACCTCATGTCCCAAGAGACATATGTCATTTATTCAGTTCTTTATGGAACATACCCGTCAGCCATTACCATGTACATAGTATCCCTCAATTCCCCAAAAATTCTAAATGATTTCGACCATGATCAACAATTGAACATTCAAGTTGAACTAATGAATTGAAATTTAATATAAATTAAGAATAACCATGTGCACATTATCCTCAATTTCATAAAACTTCTAGAATGAATTGGAGCACGATCAAAAAATTTTCATTCAATTTGGCATAATGAATTGAGAATACGGAATTCTCTATTCTATATTTCCTCAACATTGTCCAAATAATTTATTATTAGTCTTTCCCATTTCATAAAAGGGGTGTTGTATCCCACATTGACAACACAATTGTCTTCATGAACTTTTGGCTATGTATGGGATTTGATTATTTGAAGTCCCAATATTATGGGCTCATAATTACTTTTGGGGATAAAAAATGTATACTGGTCCTATGTATGGGAGTTGTGAGTTTTAATCATGAGGTTTTGATCCAAAACATCCTCTGTGTGGAAGGGCTTCATCATAATTTAATCAGCATTAGCCAGTTATGTGATGACAACCGGTGAGTTAAATTCACAAAGGACACATGTAATGTCCTTAATTCCCCTACTCGAGAACTATTGTTTAGCGGAAAGCTTTTCTGGAATAAATATGCGATAGATATAGATTCAATCAGTAGAGAAGACATATGCCTTATGGTGAGAGGCAACAAGAGCCTAATCGACTTATGGGATAGGCACTTCCGTCAAATAGGACATCATTAACTAAGGAAGCAGGTTAGCAAAGGATTAGTCAGCGGCCAACCAACCAAGTTTGAAGACACAGGAAAGTGTGCTCAACCTCTCTTATGAGCAAACATGTGAAATAAAGTTTTCAACTCAAAGTTGTGTCTCAACTAAGAGACCACTTGATGTAATACGGTGTCGGCCGGGATCGATCGGCCCGTATTACGTCACAGGAAGTGTGATGCTAGTGATATGCGATGCAAGTCAGATAACGAGAAAACGCGAATGAGCAGATAAGGGCTAGTCGGATAACGACGTCGGCCGCACCTGTCAACGAAGGGGAATGATCCTAAGATCAGACTCCCAATGACCCGTTGGACCTACTAGACGTCTACTAGGTGAGGGCCGTCTAACGACCCTGGGGTGTTCGGCGTCTAAATCGTATGACAGTCCGTTTACCACAAGAAGCCCTACTCTCGACAATAGTGGCTATCCTATCCGTGATTTTATAATGAAAATTGTGGCAGAGGACGCGATAGCAGAGGATGAGACTGGAAGATGTAATAATACTGGGAAGGAGGGGAGACGAGACTGACCTTAGAATCGCTTAGTCCACGGCGTTAATTCTTAATCTGATTGGTGACGTAGGCGCGGACGAGTTGTAGGAGACGGCGCCCCGGACGACGATGACTCCCAGTGGCGTAGCCGACGAGCGTGGGGCGACTCTTGGCAAAGGGTCGACGTTGCACTGGGGGCGGGTGCGAGGCCGTCGATGGTGTGGCGAGCGCGCACAGCATGGCCAGCCGGAGCGCTGCGCGAACGGACAGGAAGACGCACCGCACACGTCGAGATTGGTGAGGCGGGCGTTCAGTCTCAGGCCTTGGCGCGCGGACGAGGGAAGGGCAGAGAAGGGGGCCACCCCGCGCGGACGGTTAGCGGTGGGAAGTCGGCTGGCGCGCGAACGCGGGAAGGCCAGAGAATGACCACCCCACGCGGACCGTGGGCGGCGTGGAGTAAGCGGCGCGCGAGGGCGTCCTTTTGTCTTCGACGCCGTGCGGAGGTCGTCTGCAGGGGAAGACAGTAGATCGGAAGAGGGAGGGTGCGGTCGGCGTTTCAAGAATCGGGTAGGACACGGCGGAGATTCAAGAAAGGGAAGGAGGGGGCGCGGGCTTGATCGGGAATGGGAGGATTCGGGCGGTGAACCAGGAAGGGCGAGGAGAGGGGATCAAGAAATGTGGAAGGAAGGGGTAGAGACCAAGAACGAAGGGGAAAAGAGGTGGGCGCAAGGGTGGAGGGGCAGGGAAAACGAAGGGGTCGTGGAGCAAGAAATTCAAGAAACGGGATGGTGGAAGGGGTCAAGAAACGGGGAGAAAATTCAAGAACGGTGGAGGGATGGGTCAAGAACGTGGAGGGGAGGTAGGGGAAGATCAAGAAAGGGGTGGAATGGGTGGAGGAGTGAAAATCCGAGATCAAGGACCTGTCTGGACGTGGTTTCTTGATCGATTTCGGGCGAGCTTCCTCGGTGAATCGGGTATCCCAAATCAGCGCAGTGTAGTCGTCGTCGTAAAGCCTCCAAGAACCCCCGGAGTGATCTCGACGCAGGCCTTCTCGACTAGTGACGGCGGCAACTTCTTGAAGAATCTTTAACTCGTGTCGGAGTGATCTCGACGGCACGATTCAACACGTTTCCCCGGAGTGATCTCGACGGAGAGACGTGGGCTCTAGCCACGAAGTGATCTCGACATAGGATGGGGCTAGCCAAACCCCCTACACTACAACTATGATAGGGGGGAAACGATTTGTGAATCAACTTTCAACAAAGGCTTCCAAGTGTTCCTTGGGCATGCCATCCCCTTATATAGGGAGGATGGGTGCCAAGAGAACGTGGGAGAGGACGAACCGTCGCAAGACGTGGTTCGTCCTCTCCTTACAAATTCAAATACAAATATGAAAAGAAAAGGAAATGATGAGGACGAGGCCTAACAACAATGGCCCAGTCCACTAATTCGAAAATACAAACAGACATGCAATGAAAATAAAGATAGGAATTCTTACGCGGGGTATTTGAACCCCGGGTGACGAGCATCAGCGCGGGCTGCTCGACGTGGCTGCTGGCATGTCGTCGCGTCATCCTCGAATGGCTTCGTCGTCTCCGTGGTGTCGTCCTCTGGATGGTCCTCCATCACCACTTGAGTTGCTTCAAATAGACCCATTTGGGCCTACCAGACTCCACGCCTGAGCTGAAAGGTATATTGCCTAGTCATAGTTGATGACTATCCAAGATATGTGTGGTTTTACCTTAAAATAGATTATTTACTGCTTTGTGTGGTGAGAATGGGATCACACATTAGTTCTCAACACCAAAAAAAATTAGCAGAAGAAGTTCCTAAAAGAATATGAGGTGAAGAAGTTCCTATGGGCATAGGTAGTGAGCACGACCTGTTACATTCAAAACATATGGAGAATACACTATATGAGTTGCTGAATGAAAAGAAACTTATTTCGATCATTCAGATGTAAATGCTACATCTTGAATATTGATAGGGGACATAGGAAAATTGATCCATCCAGTCATGAAGGGATTTTAATCAGATATTCAAAGACTCTAAAATCCTATCGAGTATATGACAAGGCTTCAAGAAAAGTTGAAAAATATATTAATGAGAAAATTGTAAAATTTATGGAGGCAGAAGAGGATGAAGCGATTGCTGGTCTAGAAGATGATTATGAATGACAATACTAATGAGGGAGAGAGAGGAATTACAGATTTTATATAACCTGATGAGGAGGAGGAGGACGCAACAGATCGACTAGCTAAGGATCACGTGAAAGAGAAAATTCTTGGTGCTTATATAGATTGAACTAAAAACTTGATCTGCATTTAAAGACAAAGGTTGATGTAGCCTTCACATTGCAAATTGAGCCAAAGAAAGGGGATGAGACTCTAAACAAATTGGATTAGGCAAATTCTATGCATTAGGAGTTTGCTAGGTATGGGAGCTAGTACTAATACCTAAGGGTAAGAATGTCACAGGCACTAAGTGGGTGTTCAAGAACAAGATAAATGAAAAAGGAGAAATCAGTAGGAATAAGGTGTGTCTGATTAGACAAGACTTGATGGTATTAGGATATTATTTCCCTTTGCATGTGTCAATAATTTTAAATTATTCCAAATAGATGAAAATAGTGTCTTTTTCATGGAGAGAATAAGTAGGAAGTATGTGAGAAGCAACAACCAGGTATGAAGATTTAGGCAGTCCGAATGGGTCCAAAAGTTGCATAAAGCCCTTTATAGTCTTGACCAAGCACCAAGATCCTTATATGAGAAGTCCAGTACATTCATAACTTCCCATGGCTACAAAAGAGGTAGCATATATACTACTGTTTTATTAAGAGAGGGGGAAAGGACTAAATATTAGTCCAAATTTACATTGATGATGTCATCTTTGGATCTACAATCCAAAGTTAGATGAAGAATTTGTGTGGGCTATGTAGAATGAATTTGACATGATTTTAATGGGGGAACTAAGTTATTTTCTCAGACTTCTAATTGTATACAAGCAAAACGGCATCTCTATATGCCAAGAGAAGTACAATGAGGAACTTTAAAACAGTTTAAGTAGAGCATTGCCAAGCACAAGGCACTCCCATGAGTCCAAGAACTAAGCTGTACCTAGACATCATTGTTCGAAGTATTGACTCATGCATGTATAGAAGAATGATTGGATCCCTACTATAATTGACAGCAAGCCGACCATACAAATTTTTTAGGGTATGTCTTTATGTTAGGCTTCAGAGAGATTCCAAGGAATCATATCTGAAGGCCGTGAAGAAAATACTATGGTAACTCAAAGGGACTAGTGATTTAGGGACTAATGATTTAAAGAATCAAAGTGAGACTCAGGGGGAATCCTACTCGTAATCTACACAAAATGTCAGTTTTTAAATGTATTTGTATAAGATTTTTGACTGCTTGGGACATATCGAGAAAGTGTGATCTTCATAGAACCTTGTAGCATCAATTCATGTGCCAAATGATGATTTATTTTCCAGGTTCATGTTGATGCTCCCAGATCCGTGTCTTGGATGTTACCATTATCATATTGGATCTATCGATGTATGTAGATCTCTGATTAGTAGTTTGACTTGCCCATCTTTACAAGAACCTAATATTTTGATTAGGTTGATCTAGTGTTTAAGGGGAGTTAGAGCTTAGGAGGAGCTAGCACTTAAGGGGAGCCATCCTAATATTTTGATCATTTTCAAAAAAGGACACAGAAATACGAGTGTTGTGACATGTTTTGACATTCATCAAAAGGGAGAGATTAAAGATTTAGCTTTAAGGGCATTTTATAAAAAACTTTAATATGTGTTTTGATGAATGTTTAAAGTAATGCATCCCTTGATAAGGGTTGCGATGAAGCACAATAGGTCCTTAGTCAACTAGTTGACTTTGTAAGTAAAGATAAAAAGTGTCCTTTCTTATATTGAAAGCCTACTTAGTCTGACCAAATGGTAAAAAAGTAAAATCACTGATTTAGGACTTGAATTTTTTATGACATGAAGATAACCATATTCCTAACGCTGTCCAAATTTTTGTGTGGATTTGACCTTGTTTGATTTGTTCAATGACTTCGTCTAATTCCTTATTACTACCTTAGGGTATTTAACGCTGACTTTATTTATGACTTAATAAAGATTATATACATGAAGATATTATTATCCACTGGACATTATCTTAAGTAAAATTGTGTAGTAAACATAATCAACATTTCTGGATTTTTTAAAGATGAGGTCGTTGGCATACCAAATACTTTTTACTCTTAACACTTGAGAGGTGTTTTGAACTTACGGCAAAATTGTAATCATAAAAGTTGAAATTAGGAGGACTCATATTTCATATTTTCTAATCATAATCAATATATTTAAATTTTAGACCCATTATAAATTAACACTACGCCCTTTCTGATTTCTAAGTCCATATATTTAGTTTTAAACCCTAATTTCGAATTTCCTTCTCTATACTATCTGAAAATCACAATCGAAAGTAATTTTCAAAGAAGTTTTAAAGTTAATTTGTTGTTAACATCAATCCAAGTCCCAAGGATTTAGAATTGTGTTTTGTCATTCAGCGTGATTCAAAGGGAAGAAAGCTGGCATCTGAATTTTGCACGTCATGTGCCTTTACGATAAGTTAGACATATTTAATATACGTTTTGGGTTACTTTTAAGATTTTTATCAACATATAACTAGTTTTCAACATTCTGAAAAATCCATAGATTTTTAATCACATCTTTTGGTTGAGTTTTGAAAGAGTTGCAAATCTTTGAACTTGAACAGAGAGGAATCAGACGGTTGACCAAGAATGTGGAAATATCAACATTTAGAGATCAATTCAATCCATCTTTTGAACATTTTTTTGGAGATTAAATTTTTTGGTAATAATGTTAAAATCCATATAAGTTAGATTTATATTATTTGGTTGAGGAGTGAAAAAGACATTTTAGTTTTAAGCATCAAATTTCAAACACGAATCAACGATTTTATCCAAAGAGAAATGTGGAGGAACAGAGGACATGAGGAAACTGAGTTATTGATGATTAGAAGTCATAATTAAATTTAAATTTTTTTATATCTGAAGTAAAAAATTTTCTGATTTAAAAAAGTTCTTGCTGAAATACATGAAATTACGCATTGTCTTGAATACAATTTAATGAAACTGTCAATGTATACTAAGTCTTGTTGAGGAGAAATACACACTATGGCGAAATATATTTTTCTTCTTAGATATGTTTGGTCAGTCAGGATAAGGCAATGGGGGCCATAAGAAGAAACTTTGCGGGCAAAAGTAGAGGAGGCTTCAAGGGCCAAATTGAATCAGGTCAAGCGATGTTTCTCTATGGAAGACTTTAGAGGTCGAGGATAACAAAGCTTGAACGGCTTTTTCCTTATTTGGTATACTTGTTAGGCCCAATTTCCAAGTGATTGCTCAAGGGCATTCACACAAACACAGATAGGGCACATCATCACCTTGGGATGGATACCCCCAGATAACATTGAGGATTATCCCAAGCTGTCTAAAATAAATAAATAGCCCACCATTTCCTCTGCTTCATTTACTAGTTAGAAAATTCCTAGTTTACATAGAAAATAAAAAGATAATATAGCTAGAGAAGCTAATTCTCCAAATCCCCCTTAGGTTATTCCTTGGCCACTTAAACTAAAATTTTCCATAAAAAAGGTTACAAAAACTACCATTGCCATTGCATGAGTTAGACAAATATCATGAGTTTTATGATTTGTTTCTATTTGGATTGTCTATATCCTTATCTGATATCCAACAAATAGGAATGTTGAGGAAATCATTTGTAATGGAAATGTTAACTTATTCTAAACATGCTAACATGGTATATACAGTATTAACATATTGTTAATATGATGAATGTGAGACTAACTTATATTTTCATCCCAATTATATACCTCAAGTTTAATATTTTAGGCTAAGACTAGTAGGAAATATTTAACACTTATTAAGGGAGATGTGAAATAAACCTATTGGCTTCGATTTCAAAAGGACACTCAAATTTTACATTATTACAAAGTGATGGTAGGGTGTGGAAATATCATGTAACACTCTATTGTCACTTCACAACCCAAACATTGTTACACTATCAATACAATTCAATCATGATAAATAGTAATCAATTACTTGTTGCAATGGACCATGCACTATGCATATAAGTGAAATTAAAAACTAAAAGTTTTAATCATGTAAACCAAGTGGGAATCATTTATTGAGCCCCATTTTCATGCTAGCATGTTTATATTGCATAATAAGTGATTTTATGTTGGGATATAAATGTATAAAAACTAACTCCCTCTCTTTACTAATAATTTGGGAATATTCATAGAAAATTACAAACAAAGAAGTCCCTAGTAATGATTCGATAATTTGTTAACACTATATTACAATATGAAAAAATTATTTATGTTCTTTTACTCAAAATCACTTTAAAATTTGACATATTTTCTCTGTGGTGATTTGAGTTCGATCCATTGGGATATTGGCCCAATCATTTAAATGCAAATATATCTGATGGAAAGATGCATAAACCTATTGGTGGTGGAATTTAAGCAAAATATCACAATGCAATAAAAAATTTAAGGTCATCTAGTTACCTGAAGTAGAAATAATGAATGAATATTGAGAGAGAAATGCTAACAAAATTTATGTGACAGAATATGGGCATGTTTATAGTCCAAAACTCCTGTTATCCAACATGGGACATAGCCTCAATTCTCCATAAAGACATGTAACCCTCTTAGTATTTATCAATATTTGGCTGCAAGGGTGTATCTTTGCAAAGACTGCACTAACATTATTCCTTTTATTTTTTATTTTCTTCAAGAAATCTCCACAGAATACAACTACCTTGAAATCATTCACACCAAGAATACCCAGTTTGTATTGTCTCCTCCAAAATAAACCTGACCATGTGTTCCCATAACTCTCAGTAAAGTAGTATTGCCGAGCTCAAACATTATCATGTCTTAGATATGCCTCGCACTCTTCTATTTATTAAGGGAGTTTCAAAACAACAATGGCCTGGTTCCCTCCTGTCCTCTTATTATCTCATCAATCATTAGGCTTCCCTTGCTGACCTCTTCTCTCTGCCTGTTCAAGTATTTGAGTGTGTGGCCTTCATCCACAATCACAAACCATATACAAATAAGTCACCTCATTTCTCTTCAAAAGTGTGCTCATTGGACCCTTACACACTCAGAAAGACAATCATGTATACCTTTCATAGCAGGCCAAGTATATCATCTCTTCTGATATAACCTTCTTCAAGTATGCTCGCTATTTCTCATCTAATCCACCACTTCCCCCAACACCTCCCACACCTACACCTTTTACACTTTTGATGGATCTTTTTCCACTAGTGGATCCCACAACTCTTCCTCTGCGATCTCATCCATATCATCCCTTGTTATTTGAGGGCCTTTTTGATGTAACACGATCGGGTTCTCGGATCGAACGACTCGTGTTACGCCAAAGGAAGGACTAGTGCGGTTATATCATAGAGCAGGGACGAGTAATGATGATGTCATGTTAATGATAATACGGCAATAAACTCGATGAGAAGTATGAATTCGGTGTCGAGAAGCGCCAACACCCACTAGGCTACGGCAAGCAGGACCTGGGAATGCCACTAGGCTCCCGATGATCCGGATATCGGGTTGAAAGCCGATGGTGCGAGCTCGGCTACTGCCGCTTTTGCACACACCCTCGACGGTCCCAACCAAGGACGTCTCAAAGGAAATCCTAACCCTCAGAGTTTGAATCCTATTTATCATTAGTCTAGCCCCGGCGGTGGAGAAAACGTTCGGAGGCACTGAAAGAAATAATATAACGCCGATGACGAAGTCAAAGAGCGTACCAGGAATGATAGGCTTGGGGG
The DNA here is from genome assembly GCF_029677425.1 of Wolffia australiana. Taxonomy (NCBI): domain Eukaryota; kingdom Viridiplantae; phylum Streptophyta; class Magnoliopsida; order Alismatales; family Araceae; genus Wolffia; species Wolffia australiana. The sequence continues at coordinate 26,352,495 of NC_135835.1, read as the reverse complement.
TGTCTTCTTCGGCAACCGTGGAAGGCGAGCAACAAGGTGCGGCTGTACCACAATCAGCCGAGATTGTATGCTGGGGCTGACCGAGGCGCGGCTCGCGGGGCGGGCACGAGGCATCCAAAGGGAGACTGTGGGGCGCCTGCAGGATTGGACGGCACCCCCGAGAGGACGGCGGCCGGATGGCCGAGGGGCGGTTGCGCGCCCGGCGATCTAGGGACGGCGTCCACGGTCGGCCCTGGCGGGCGCGGTCGGCTTGGCGGCCGCGGTCGCCGGTGGCGCAGGGGAGGCTTGGGGCGGCGGCGGTGGCTTGGGCGGCCGCGGAGGCTCGGGCGGCCGCGGTTGGCCCTGGCGGCTGCGGACGCCGCCGGCGGCCGCGTCGGCTTGGGCGGCCGCGGTGGCTTGGGCGGCCGCGGTCGGCCCTGGCGGCCGCGGTGGCTCGGGCGGCCGCGGAGGCTCGGCGGCCGCGGTTGGCCCTGGCGGCTGCGGACCCCTGGCAGCCGCGGAGATCTGAGGTGGCCGCGGTGGCTTGGCCGGCCGCGGTCGGCCTTGGCGGCCGTGGTTGACCCTGGCGGCCGCGGTAGGTTCTGGCGGCCTTAGCGGCCGCGGTTGCCGCTGGCGGTCGCTGGTGGCCGTGGGCGGCCGCTGGCGGCCCGCGGCGGCTGCTGGCGACCCTCGGCGGCCGCTGGTGGCCCGGAGGGGGCAGCTGGCGGCGCTGGGCAACCTTAGGAACGGTCGCCGGAATTCCGGCGACGGTGGCGGAGACGGCGGTTTCCGGCGATAGCGGCGGCGGTTCCCGGCGATCTTTAGGATTCCCTCTCTCTCTCTTAACTTCGCAGTGGCATTTTCGTAAATATGCCGAAAACTAAAAAAAACAATAAAAACCATAAAAATAGCTAAAAATCACATTTTCTTGAATCTTCTTTTCTTCTCTTTTTCCAATGGGCGGTCCCCACCTTTTATAGGGGCAAAATTGGGCCTTGTCCCCTTAAAAATAAAGGGGAAAAAGGCCCAATTAAAAGTAGGGCCCCCTAATAGGAGGGAGGGAGAGCGTCACACGACTATACCTGCACGCGCGGTAACACACACACAACGTGCAGGTTTGTACAACGGTTCAGACACGCACGAATAAATAAGACAAACAAATAACTGGCCGACGTACATGGCCTACTGAACGGGAAAATGCAAGAAAAGATAACGTCAAACCTTGTTGGGCCGTTGACGAGGCCGGGTACTCCGAAGGTTGGGTCTTATGCGTGAGCCTTCACGTGACGAAGTGGATGAACGAGGGCTTCGAAGTGGATGGTCCCCCATCACTTTCTACAGACTCGATTGCACCTCCATTACCACTACCTACTCCCAATATGTCCATTAATGTAAGAAAGTTATTCAAAACTAATATAAAATGAAGAAATAAGTATTTTTATATATGTTATTTGAATTTGATATATTTTTCAAAAAAATTAATGAGAAATAATATTTAAGGAATAACTAATCTTCCTTCACTGGTGCCCTTAAGTGTTGGGTATTGGTCACAGTAATATCTGGCAATTTAATAATGACCCGACAGAGAAAGGGAGTGGTAAATATTGTTATCCAACTTATTATCAATGTTGTCCTTCAAAAAAACATGTGTAGCGAGCTGAGTGTTATTTTTTCTTCATTCATGTTAAGCAACTCTCTAAAATTTTCTCTCGAGCTGTTATTTGGACAATAAAGGAAATAAGGAAAGTCCTGAATAATTTCCTAACAATGTTTTTACATCGATGGGGGACCAATTTACAGATCTGATGGATAGTGGACAAAAATCCAAATCTACTCTCAAAATTTGAGCCCAAATATCACTCTTGATTATTTGTTATTGCATTAGAAGTTCAACATTTCTAGCTAATTCATATTTCTACCCCATCCTCAAGTCATGGATGACTAGTGAATAAATGGAATCCTTAAAATCATACAACGTTCCAAATCAAAATGTAAATGTGAAATGTTAGTTTTTAAGCTCGGATACATCCATCATAAATAAAAATCTATTCCTCAAAATCATTAAAAAGTGCACAGATAATTGTGAAGCAAATATACATTCATGCATCGTATCAAAACATGTATTGACACATGGAATCAAAAAGAAATGAGAGAAAAACTTAATTAATGAGATTTTACGACATTTTCTCCCTTCTTCACTTTGCCTTTCACTGCATGTATGATTCATGTTTTATGAATTAGATGTATTTATTAAAATTTAAATAATTTCTTTTTATTACTCACCGTCTCATATTTATTATGATTTTAATTGTGCATTTTTTTAGTTAGTTTGGGAATTTACTCTGAAAAGTCAGTTATGATTGGTGCATTATGACATTATGACATGTGATATCGTCATGGTCCTTTATGCAATGATTCACACAGCCAATGATTGGACATAATTAATTATTTGCCCCATAAAAAATGAGTATACCACATCTGCCAAAATGATAGACAATTGTAAGAAATTTTAATAAAATATAGAGGCCTTAAAATAATAATGAGAAAACATATTCTAGTTTTTAAAATTATTTTTTATATAAATATGATGTAAAATTTTCTGAACAAAATTTCCAGAAAGTCTGAAAGATTCAAAATAGTACTCTAACAATACATTGGATCCTTATCATCCCTACTAAGATGCATATGTGATCATATAATGCCAAATAAAATCATAAATATATCATTTTAGTAAAATATTTAACTATTTATATGTGATTATCAATATGATTTGTGTTAGTGCACATTTTACATACAAGAGATATTTCGTAAATGTATGAATGATAATGATTTTGATGGGAATCATTATGGAGCATAAAATTAGGACAGTGAAACATATATATAGAAGGACAAGAAGTAAAAAGACAAGTGGATGAATCAAAATAACTTAAAAGTTCATGCTTGAACTATTCAACATTACATTTATAGTGCTTTCCAGTTGATTTTAGATTTTTATGACATGTTGTCCCTTCCCTTTCCTACTAGGTTACGGTTTAATAACATAGATCCCAAAAAAATACAGATGCTCAACATTGACTTGTGGTAATGTATTTTATTGTTATTATTAATAATATAATTTTACTTAATACTTCCAACTAGTTAATTTTCCCAACTTTGGATGAAGATAAAAAATACAAAGACTCACATGTGCCTTCTCAACTTGTGTAATGAATACTCAATGGTTTTATACTATAAAACATTAGAATAACCCTGTTTCGTCCTTATTATTTACCTTATTTTAAACTTCTTTGGTATTTACAAAGTATCTTATTATAGCATCCTCCTTTTTTCTTATTATTCTTTTCCTCCATATATATATTCTGCTAAGAATTTAAGGCTCCATTACTTACCTAAAAATAATGAAATATAGTTGTTAAAAATAAATATGTGTGAAATAAAAATACATGAACAAAAGAAAAACTGGGTTGCTTGAATATTTCCCTTATTTAATATGATATCTGGACTCTATTTTTATCTCACTCATTTAATTGTGTGTTTGGTTTATTTAATGTATTATTTTGAATATTTTGAGCACACATATTATGTTATCTTAAGAATGAGAAAGGTATCAGAGTTGAATTTTTGAAAATTTTAGAAGACATCATGAAGATTGATGATAAATCTTGATAAATTTAATAAGTAACATTTAATGGCCAAATAAGCATCAAGGGAAATCAAATAAATAAAATAGTTAATTGGAAGAAAAGAACTAATGGGGGTGTATCACAATATGTTATTCTTGATGCTTGGACATAAATGAATGAAAAGCAACTTGACAACTTGTTTCATTGATTGATGAAGTCAGAATGCATAGCTGCTACAAACCATATTGCATATACAGATTCAAAACATGAGAAATACACAACGTAGCATGTGGGAAATCAAATGTTCTACCCTAATGCTTTACTCTCACTTTGCACAATTAAACATTGATGCATTGTTCATTGCATTATTAGAAGTGACAACATGTAACTTTGGAAAATTTTAAACAATACCATTTATAAAACAATTGAATTTAATAACTACATGCTAAAATCGGAGGAACAAGTTTAGCTTGCCAGATATCCCAAATTCACGTACTACTTCCACCAATATGTTTCCGACCATTGCCCAATTATGGTGGCCAGAAAGTACCTCCAAGTTCAGGACACTCTCATACAGTCCACTGATTCTCCATCTAGTGGACTTTTATCCCTAAAAGAAGATATTGATTTTCAGATGTACAACAATCAATGGTAACAAAGATTCATCGCACATGCTTGAGCTTGTTTCACGATTTGCTTTCCCATCCTTGAAATGTATTCTGAACTGTTTTTACACAATGAAGACTCACTAGGCGTGGGGAATAATATGATACAAATCTCTTCATTGTGTTTGAGCTTGAAAAAATGGATAGGCATGTTGTGGGAATGACAAATAGGGCAAGCTGGTCCTCACTTGGTTCCATTGTTAAGCCATTAAACTGAAGTTCAACATGTTTCACAGCTGAAAACAGTTGAATGATGGAACACAGATCAATAGAGGTGTCTGCAATTTTATTGTGCATGAATGGATGATACATTTTCAGATGTCTCCATTTTTATGAACACCCTTGTTTCTCATTTGATATTATGACTTTGGCTGAGTATTCCAGTGATTCGCAAAACTCAGAGAAAAATCCGTCTACCACTTTAGTAAAATATTCAGCTATTTTAGATACTTGACCACCATTTTTAAGATCCACTTTTGATAGTGTCTATCACCCTCGTAAAAAAAAAAAAACCCAGGTAAATAAATTATGGGTAATGAGTAAATGCAAATTTTTAAAAATAAGGAATTCAACACATATATTAAAAAATATTTTAAATGCAGAAATAAGAAAATGGAGAATGAAATAAGGAAGTAGAAACATAAATTAAAAGTAGTTTAAAATGCATAAATAAGAAAATGAAGAATGAAATAAGGAAGTAGAAACATAAATTAAAAGTAGTTTAAAATGCATAAATAATAAAATGTATAATGATATAAAGATGTAGGAACGCCAATTAAAAAATTCAGAAATAAGAAAATGCGTAATGATATACGGAAGTCGAAATATAGATTAAAATTAATGGGTATGGGATAGACAAAAATGTTAATAAATTGAAGAAGGTAATAAGTAGAAACAAGTAATAGAAGTGATGATGCATTGCTTTGGAAATGAACTTGGCATGGCATTGATCCTGCCCCCATCCAAATGAGAGAGAAGTTTTCAAAATCTCCATTTTTGGAAATTTATGGGCTTATATAACATACTAATGACTCTCAACAAATTTAAGTAGATATCAATGAGGAGCAATCTAAGCAGTATCCCTAGATTCAGATATGCCTTTCGCACACCCCAATATTTTTCATAAAACCTACACATCTTAAGACTAGACTCTTTGCTCATTTTTTCTTTGAGGAAAAGGGGGACCCATCAAATTTGGCATCAATTAGGATGATCAGTAGTCCTACATTTAGGTACACCTTTCACAAATAAACCTCAATATTTGTCATAAACCATACACATCTTAAGACTAGACTCTTTGCTTATTTTTTCCTTTGAGGAAAAGGGGGACCCATCGAATTCGGCATCAATTAGGATGATCGGTAGTTTTCACTGGTTTTTGTTTCCATGCAAGTTTCATTAGTTAGCTCCACTCCCTGGAAACGCAGAAGATTAGAGAGGATTTTAGAGACTGGAGACTATATGAACAGTCCTAGCATGCTGACAGCACAATGGAGGAGCAAGAAAGAATATGAATGGGGAGAGGATTCAGAGGAAACAAAGCTGAGAGCACAAAGTCAATGAAAGTTGTGATGTGCTAGGCTAGGTTGTTGTACAAAGTCAAATGTCTTTCAGTTCGTGTGGGTCATGCACACACATTTTGTGCATGTCAACCAAACATGAAAGCATTAGGCATTGTACACGTTGCATGGTATCATAATTCATATCAAAATAAGAAAATACAATAATCAACTAGGTTGCTTCTGATTTGATGCCTTAAGAATAGATGATAAGGATGCCCCAATCTGATCACAGATATGTATCCTTTTTTTATCCATATCTGGAGCATAGGTACCAGTCTACACGTTAGGCCATATCCACAAAATGTGGAACTTGTATGAGCAAGTCATGAGTGCCTAACAAACTTTATGCAGGCCTTGACCGCACTTTTCTGTTCTTTGGACCTTATCTGATTCGTATCACGATTTACAGTTTGCCCTTTCACCAATGTGACTCCAAATTTATCATAAAAACCTCCAAACTCCTTATATTCAAATAAAATTCAATACATAGGCAAGATTTTACTGTTGAGTGGGATTAATTTCATAAGAAATAATTATGAAGACTCATATATTATAAGACTGAAGTGGTAATTTTATCTTTATTTAATATATTTTCATTAATTTATGTAAATTTTGTGTCCATTATTTTAATTTTTCATAGGATATTAATACAGTGATTCATAGATAATTTATGACTATTTCTAGGCAAAATATTGCCAATTGTTTGTATAAACACTAAGGATCATCTATAAAATCCCCATAAGATCATCAATACACTATATATACATCAATAACATGCACCTTTGTAGGGTTCTGTGGACATTATCTAGTCTAAATAATAGTCACCTGAACATGAAAAGGTACCAAATGGGAGGAAAAAGTTGTAGCTTATGGATACTCGTGATGTAAAAAAATTTGGTCATACATATATTTGTTTTTGAAATAGAAATGTAGGAAATGGCCCCGTAATCAATGCACACTCCCTAAGCCCATCCACTATTTTGGGTATCTTCATCCTTGTCATTATTTGAGATGATAAATCTAGCTTATTTTTAAATGATATGTGTTGACCAAACCCGTTAACTCCCAAAAATGGGATAAATGATATCACCATTTACTAATTTAATACGTGGGACTTCCAGGCATGTTATGAATTTTCCTGAAGAGAAGCTTTGCGTGTGGACAAAAATTTATCCAAACCTCAAATGTCCTTTATGATGCCATGAGTCTACGTCACAAATATTTTATGTAATTAGAGGCCAATGGCATGAAGTTGCGTCACTCCTATTTATGGTAAGAATGATGTTACCATATATATTGAGTGAATGTCTTCCCTCTGAGTTTATTCATGAACAGTTGAGCTTTAGTTTCATCAAGAAGTATTGAACCATATAAATAACTTATGACATAATGGGATATGCTTGATGGCACCGAAATTGGTATGGCGATGTTCACTTGATCGAAAACCATTAAACATCAGGTCATCACTCTCTAAGTGATGTATTTTGTAATTCCGCAGAATTTAAAGGTATGTAATCACTGTTATGTAAGTGCTTGGTTTTGGATCATCTATGGGATGCCCATTCTCCATTAATTTTCCCTCAATAGAGTCATATTTTCTGGGAGCGTAGAGTGATTTTTTCCTTAATCATGATCTTCTCGACTGAAATCTACTTTAGATGGAGTCAAGACATTGTCGTACTCCAATCTTAAATGACATGTAGGTCTTGTAATACATCCATATTGATGTGAAATTATTTCTTATTGTGCAATTTATGAGGGCATGCTCCAATAATCCTTTAATTTACTGCTGGTTGAGATGTCATCAAATTGGGTAATTTGACCTTTTCTTTTCTATGTTCATATTTATGCTTTGAACCAACCACATGAGAGTTTTAAATTCTCTATACAACTGTTTTCAGCTACACTAGTATTGGAGTCATGTTATCTAGGGATGAGAGGTGCGGTGAACTGCTCGAAAAGTACATAACTTGATGATCTGAGGGGTTTCAAGATTTGGTGGATGAGACTATAATATTCAGTTATGTATACTTTTCTTTCATAGTCATATCTAATATATAATGCATCAATTACTAGACTCTTAGTTTAGGATAGTTTGTGTATGTTTTTTCACTCTTTGATGGCGAGGACGCCAACACACCACCATTGGACGCGTCACCACGGTCAACCAAAGTCAACGTCTCCGCCACGGATACGCCGCCACAGTCAACCGACATCATCACTCCCGCTACGGGCATGCCACAACCGTCTCCGCTATGCACATCTCCACGCTCGCACGTCAACACTCCCGCTACGGACACGCCGCAACCGTCTCCGCTACGCACGTCTCCACGCACGCACGTTCCTTCACGCATCATGACACGTCGCCAACGGCAGATCAACAACTGCCCCTTGGCGTGCATGAAGCACTTCTCGTCTTTAATTTCTCGTCTTTAAGTTGTATTTTCTCTTTCCTCCAAGGCCTATATGTATAGGCCATTGTTTCAAGAAACAGTTAGGCAGTCATATTTCAAGAATTGAGTTTTGTTTAACTCTTCTTGGAGGACAGCCCAAGCCTCCCTATCTCTCCAGCCCTAGCACCGCCGCCGCCGCCGCTGCCGCCTCACGTCGTCGGCCTTCCACCCATCGTTCTTCCTCTCTCTCTCTCTCACTCTCCCTCTCTCTCTCACACACACTCTCCCTCTCTCTGTCTCTACCGCCCTCCCAGGACTTCCGCACAAGGCCGCCCAGGCCGCCCCTGCCAGGGCTGCCCAAGGCCAGCCCAAGGCCGCCCCAATAGGGCAGCCCCAGACCGTCCCAGGCCGCTCCTGGCCGGGCCGCCCAAGGCCAGCCCTAGGCCGCCCCAACAGGGCAGCCCTAGGCCACCCCTGCCAGGGCTGCTCAAGTCCAGCCCTAGGCCGCCCCAATAGGGCAGGCCTTGGCCGTCCCAGGCCAGCCCTAGACCGCCCCAACAGGGCAACCCCAGGCCGTCCCAGGCCACCCCTGTTAGGGTCGCCCAAGACCAGCCCTAGGCCGCCCCAACAGGGCAGCCCCAGGCCGTCCCATGCCGCCCCTGCTAGGGCCGCCCAAGGCCACCCCTGGGCCGCCCCAACAGGGCAGCCTCAGGCCGCCCAAGCCTCCCCAATAGGGCAGCCCCAGGCCGCCCAGACCACACTTGCCACGACCGCCCAGGGCCAACCCCAGGCCGCCCCAACATGGCAGCCCCAGGCCTCCCCAGCCAGGGTCGCCCAGGTCTGCCCCCAGGCCGCCCGCTTGGGCTGCCCACAGGCTGCCTAGACTGCCCCGCAAGAACCGCTAGGATCGCCCCCGCGCCCGCTTGTGCCACTGACGCCGGCCGTCGTCAACGCCGTTCGACGCTTCAAGCCGCGCGCGCTCTGCGCGCTTCGCGTGCGCGGGTATCCACCTACGCCTGAATTTGCGACCACGACATCAACTCACTACCAGGGCCGCTCAACGCCCGGAACGTCCAGATCTTCTCGTCTAGTGGGTCGGCCAATGCCCAGAATCGTCCAGTCTCGTCATGAATCAGAATTCCCCGCAGCCTCTTCACGCACTACGGTGCCGAGGTATGCCTGAACTCTTTGGTGTCGCCGTGTTCTTCGTCCAGTATTCCACGAGAAGTTTCCACCGCCATCAGATTAGATTTGGTTTGGATTTCCCCACTTTCTCCCTTTCTTTCGAGAGTCTCCTTCGCGACGCAAATTCGGGTATTGATTTCGATGCTTAGGCATCGTCGCGGTGGGTGAAGACAGTACTCCCGCCCTCGACAAGGGTCGGAGCTGCACCACCAGTTTTCCATCGGTTTTGAATTCCGAATCTGACCGTGTGTATTTCTGTGGGCTGTTTTATCCCTCCTGTACCCAACCCATCCACCGTCGTCCATCCATCCGTAACCTTCCCCGTACTCCAGTCATCCATTCCTTAGTCGTCCTACGTCACTCTTCCTTCCTTGCATCGTGACGATGTCACTTTATTTGCTAAGGTCACATGATAAATGTATATTATCTGATATTCCCTCAATCAACTATAAATATTCACCCAGAGAATTTATCATTGAAATACCCTCCACTTTCTACATCAAGTGGATACCTATACTAGTTAGTTCCCCCATCCCTCAAAGAGTTTCTAGATTAATTTGTGATCACATAATGTGGACACTACATATTCTAATCCTTCATTCTCTCCCAAGCATCATACAAAATCTCACTTTCTCCATTTCTAAAATGACTAATCTAATTTTCTCAGTGTAGAGTTTCTTTCTGTTTCACTTTGAGGGGCTAAACTGAGCGACATACCAAAGACGGTTGTAAACATAGAGTAAATCACAGGCACTTGATGGTGGAATAAAAGGGGACGAGAGGTATGATGGCTTTCATTCCACTTTATATTCCAAGGTAAAGACGAATGACTCATGATAGTAAGGGACATAACATATCAAACCTTAATAGTGGACGTCGGAATGGAAACATGATGAAATGGGATTTTGGTCAGCCGTCTGTAACATATACAAGAGTTTTGCTTTACTGGCATCTGAGCAACTAGACTAAGCAGAAAAAGGATGGTTATAAACCTAGAGTAAATCACCCACACCCGACAACACAGTTCTTTCTTTGTTCCCCATTCGGAGGAATGCACAGATAACCGATGAGTTTTACTCTACTAGCGTCTGAGGGACTATACAAAGCAGACAAAGGATGGTTATAACCCAAAGTAAATCACCCACACCGAATAGCACAGTTCTTGCTCTGTTCTCCATTAGGAGGACTGCATGGATAAGTGATAAATTTTACTCTACTGACATGTGAGCGACTAGACTATTCGGACAATGGACGGTTATAAACCTAAAGTAAATCACCCACACCGAATAGCACAGTTCTTGCTCTGTTCCCCATTCGGAGGACTGCACGGATAACTAATAAATTTTACTCTACTGACATGTGAGCAACTAGACTATTCAGACAATGGATGGTTATAAACCTAAAGTAAATCACCGACACAAAATAACACAGTTCTTGCTCTGTTCCCCATTCGGAGGACTGCACAGATAAACGATGAGTTGTACTCTACTAGCGTCTAAGGGACTAGACTAAGCAGACAAAGGACGATTATAAACCTAGAGTAAATCATCCACACCCAATAAGACAGCTCTTGCTCTGTTCCTCATTCGGAGGACAACATGGATAACCGATGACGGTAAAGGAGCCAAAAAAGATGACATAACAATAGATGGAGGGACAAGGCACTGAGGGATAGATTTACATTTTATTAATCTCAAGGGGCTGTCTGCCTCTACAGATAAATTTGTATTTAAGATCTTCAGATCCGCCGTTTTGAGGGAAAGGTCCACTTTGAAGTATCCCAGTTCTGAAGCTTCTTCTTCTTCATCCGTTCTCCTTCTTCTGGATTCATCGAATCTACTGCGTTCTGGGAGCGTATCTAGGGTTTTCCCTGGCTCGATCGGCCATTGGCGGATCTCCAATGGCGGTAGAAGGCCTCCTTCCCGTTCTCTTGATCCTCCTCTTCGCGACATCGGTCGCCGCGGACTCGATCCATGGCTGCGGTGGATTTGTCCAGGTGAGCGATCCTTTTTTATTTATTTTAATTTTGTGTGTTTTCTGAATGTGGCGAGTGGATTGTGAGGTTTTTTAATGTTTTCTCGCGTTTGTGGTGTTTGCTTGTGTTTGAATCAGGCGAGCCCGGCTTTGATCCAGACTAGAAAGTCTTCCGACGCGCGGCTGGACTATTCTCACATCACGGTATGAATTTTTTGACTCGAAATTAGTTCGTTAAAGTGTCTCCCTTGTAGATATGGTGAATTTTGTGGTTTCTCGAGGTTAAGAGTCTAGGAATTCCCGATTCGTTGATGTGTTGGTTGCGTGAGTTGTTTTAGTGAGCCAGGGGCTTGATGATGCCCGGCGATGGGTTACCTTTCAGTTGTTTCTGAGTTGTGCTGCTGTATTTTTTACCCGAGTTATTTATGAAATGAATGGTTTTATGGCAGGTTGAGCTTCGCACTGTTGATGGGTTACTGAAAGATAGCACCCAATGTGCTCCAAATGGCTATTACTTTATTCCTGTGTATGATAAGGTATCATTATCATGTAGCTACAGTATGATTCTAAAATTGACTGTAATAAATGTGACTGTAATAAATGCTGCGTACTCGTCACATTATTTGGGGCTCATGCTAGAGATAACTATTATTGTCAATTTTAATTATTTATTGAATTTTACCTCAATCCTGATTTATCTTAGATATTTCTACGTTATGGTTCTTACTCTCAGACCTATAATTCAAATTTTCTTCCGGAGAAAAGTAGTTGCCTTTGGATTTCATCTCTTTATTTTTCCCATGGACCTATACCATTTAAAAAAAGGAATTTTGGTGTCTACTACTTGGCGTAGTGGTCATGTTCAGGATCTTGCATGATTTTATGAGAAATTTGTCTGTTAACACTGTCACGCTAAAGGACACATGAGACTATTAAGAGAAATGTTTTGATTTTATTTTATTTGAACCTAGTTCACTATGGACATGTTTTTATCTTGCATCTTTTGTTGGCCGTGATCTATGCCTAGCTCTATTTGATTGCTTTCCTTTTTGCATTGTATCTCTGCTATTATGGTATGGTTTTGATGATACCTTTATCTAGAGTTGTAATTTTCAAAGTGGAGATCTAATCTTTATTTTCATTGCTTCCTACCTTTGGAATCGGTTAACTGTTACCTGATGTTACAAAATGAGAAACTTAATGCTAAGTTGAAGTAGAACTTGACGATGGGCTTTTTCTTCATGGATCATGAAAAAACTTCTATGGTGTAAAATGTGCGTGAGTTCTTTATCAAACGCAACCAACAGAGTGCCAATAGAAGATTCAACCTTGAAAACATTTGTTATGGAAGTCTGTAAACTGCATACTCTGAAGAGATGCTATGTTCTTAATGGATTTTTTTGGGACAGAATCCCGTTGCAGGTAGAACAAACCATAAGCGTGTTTTATTTTGAACAACAAGGAAGACCACCCGAAACCGGTGGCCTACCTGCTATCATTAACGGTAAAGATTTTGTACAAACAATATACAATCAAACTCAAATAGGCTATCCTCTCCCTCCACCCCAAAAAGACATCAGGGCCTCCACATCATGAGCGGCATTCTCCACCGAAACCGCCCTTCCTTTAAACACTACCTCGTTTCAATGCAGCCATATCGTCTAGAGCACCGCGAGCAAGCGCCTCCAATCCAGTCGACTTCTGTGTCTCCCGTCTAAATCTGAAGTCCAAAAGGCCTTGTCCGAGTAGATATCCACCCCCGGTAAATGCTGCAATGCCCAGACGCCCTGTGCGAACTGACACGTGAAGAACAGATGGGAGCAATTTTCCTCAACCATGTCACACATGGGACAGTCAATGGGAGCCGCAGGGGACCATCTCCGCCGATAGACCTTGTGACCAGCCTTTGTTGCCTCAGCAACCAACCGAAGAGCTGCACTTTAAGGGGTACTTTGCATGTCATCAACATGTGGCAGGCCTTACTGGTTGTCTCGTCGTCCCGAGCTGTCCCTCGGATTTTCAGATATGCATCTTTCACCGAGAAAGACGGTCCCCGCCACATCCAACCATCGTGGGAATCAACTACCGGTCTGAATGGTAGAAGTGTCTCGTGTAGGCCCAACAGCTCCTCAAATCGTGGCTCTAGAGAGGAATCCAGGGGTCACGGTCAGGGAATGTAGGGACCCAAGCGTCATCCCAACATTCCCTGACCGTGACCCCTGGATTCCTCTCTAGAGCAAATAGCCTTGGGAACCTCAAATTCATGGAGCCGTGACTGGACCAGTTGCCCATCTCCCAATTTGGACTCAAAGAACTCACGAATGCGAGGTATGGCTTGACGCAGACCGCTCCAGAAGGGGACTCTCCTCTGACTCTGGCCCAGCGTCTCTCTCAATCTATCTTGGAGCCATACCTGTCTTTCAGGACATTGAAAACCAGCCCCTCCGCTTAAGTCGCAATCTGTTCCACCCACTTGGTCAACAGTGCCAAATTCATTGATTCCAGATGAAGGATCCCCAGCCCTCCATGCTTTACTGGTCTGCATAGAATCTCCCATGTTACTAGCGGCACCCCCCTTTCGTTCTTCCTCTCCATGGCCTCCCTAGAAGAACCGTCTCATCGCCCCTCCAGTCGATTAACCACTCCTGCTGGTATTTTAAATACCGATAAGTAGGATATTGGGATCGCAGAAAGCACCGACCGTAGAAGCACCAGCCTTCCCTCTTTCAAAAGTACTTTGTTCTGCCAACCCTCTAGCCACCTTTCTACTTTCTCAACCACCTATTGCCATTCAGCTGCTAGAATACGCCTCCCTGTCAGTGGGAGACCCAAGTAACACATCGGGAGCGATCCTTGAGGCGTGCCTAAAGCTCTAGCACATTGTGTCTCTTCCTCTAAGGTAAGTCTGAAGCCCACAAAAGCAGACTTAGCTCGATTGAGTTGCAGCCCTGAGAAGTCCGCAAATAGATCAAGTAATGCTGATAGAATACGAGCTTCTGTCATCGAGCCTTCAATGAAAAACGTGGTGTCATCCGCATACTGCAGAAGCGGGATGCCCTCAGGGTAGCTTGCCGTCTGAAAGCCCTTGAAAAGGCCTTGTTCACAGGCTTTGAGTGTGCAAGTAGCCAGGGTGTCCACCGCGACTAGAAACAGCAGTGGTGCTAACGGGCAGCCTTGTCGGACTCCACTTTGTGGGCGGATCCATCCCTCCTCAGCTTGACCATTGACCAGTATCGAGAATGAATGAGATATAACACACTGTTTCACCCAGGTCACCCACTCATTGGGGAACCCGTGTTTGCGCATAACAGACCATGGGAATCTCCAGTTGAGCGAGTCATATGCTTTAGCAAAGTCGACCTTCCTTATGAACTTACACTCACTATCAGAATAGTTAGGAGCCTCTAACTTTTATGTTTGAAAGCTGACTTTGGCTCAGTCAAGATACAATAAAATCGGATGATTTTGTGTAATCAGGTCAAAGTTGAATTGTGCAATTTTATTGCAACCTTTTTATAAGAATACATCCTGTGTTTTATCATTAAATTCATATCTTTGACAACATGGTAACTTTCACAGGGTTCATTTATCATAAGAGCCCAGGGACCTGTCGGTTGGTCATGGGAGCCAGAAAAGGTGAGATCTTTCTAGATCTGTAAAATTCCATTCTTCATTATTAGCTTCATAAATTGTCATGTTTCCAATCTTTAATCAAGTGGTTTACAGGTCTCCGTTGTGATTGATCAAAGCGGATGCAATGCAAATGCGGATATTAATTTTCAGTTCACAGGGTTTGTGCGTCTAGCTCTGTCTATCCTTTCACATGACAGGCTCTGATGGATTAAGTTTCTTAAAAAAGTTATTCTTACTGGCAGGTTCATGATATCTGGGAAGGTTACTGGAACAGTGGGCGGGGAAAGCTGTGCTGCCAAAAATAAAGGGCCACGTGATGTAAAAATTGAGCTGTTTTCCTCTTCGGATGAACCAGTTTCATCAGTCATGACATCTGAAACAGGGACCTACGCATTCAGCAACATTATTCCAGGTTTGAGATACTACATGCTTTTCTTTCTCATTCTTCCATTAAAACCAAATCTATCATTATCTTTCCTTTGTTCACTTGTGACTAATTTTTCAACTACTGGACATGTCGCCCATGGGCCCGTACTTTGATTTTCTTTTTGATTTTCTTTAATTAAATAATGAATGGCCTATGAGTTCTTTCAAAAAAAAATGAATGGCCTATGAGTGCTACTTGTCTCGGAGGCAACTGTCAAACTTTGGATGATATTTTTCTCTACAAGGATCCAATCGCCCTGGGAGCAAGGAATGAACCCTAGAAAAAAGTAGAATAGCTCTCTTCCATTAACATTCTGGCTTTGATAGGCAGACAGACTATTGCACTTCGGAGAAAACACTACTAAAGCCAGGAATAACAGCAATACCCTACCAGCTGTCAACAATCGTGCTCAATTAGTGGGAGCATATCATTCTAAAAAATGTTAATGAACCCTGCAGTTTGTTTGCCTTGTCGGGTTTTTTTTATTTCTAGCAGGTTTTTTATAGTAATTCACTTATTCTCAGAAGGGCATTCATACAGTATGGGATGAATACCGGCTTAGTAAAAAGAGATAAACTAAATGCTAGTGCCTGCTGACAGAAACCTCATTGGACCAGGTATTTCTTATGTGGGAGCTTAGTCAATTCGTGAACCAGCCATGTCAACCTTCAAATGGCATATCCTTTCTGGTATATGTCAACAATACTTTGATCAGAGTATCCTGTTCACTCAAGATGGCGATGTATCTGTGGAGATATACTTGGACTCGGATGGTGCTCGGTCAACTTTGTATGTATGATCAACATCAGGCTATCTTGCCTCCATTGGATAAATTTTTTTTTTCAAGAAATCAAGGAAGATCACCCAAAATCGTTGACCCTCCCGATGTGATAACTAGACATGATTGTTAAGTACACTTAAGGCTTAAATGGCCACCGCGCCCCCTGGCTGTGGCCCTTTAAACCATGTAGAAGCAAATTGCAAGTGCTTGTACAACAGCGTCCAGCAATGTCTCCCTTCTGTTGTTGATAACCTTGTTCCTATGCATCCATACTGCCTAGAGCACCGTGGAGGGTCAAGCACCCTTCTTGACCCCTTAGTGGACCACCTTATATAGAATCTAATAAGTTTCCTCTAAGGAGAACTGCACCTTTGTGTATGTTGGTGGGCCCACACTGTTAAGGAAAACGGATATTCAAAGACGAGATGTGCAAAGTTTTCTTCACTACTTGTGCCCATAACACATTCCACTGATGCTTCTAAGAGCCACCTCCCGGATGACCTTCGTCACTAGTCTTCCCTTACAGGATGCTTATGCGAAGCTCAGCAAATAAATTGTCAAAGAACTGAGGACCATCCGTCATGTGTCCCTCTTGGTGGACGTAAGTGTAATAAGGTCTGCTGCAGCCTTGTATACTTATCCACTCTCTGGTCGTTTAGGGGTATTAACAAGGTGTGGATTTCACCTTCCATCCTAGCACTCCAAAATTGTGGCCTAAGGTGTATGTGCAAGGGCAAGCAGATGTGGGATGCTAGAGGGGTCAAAGTATACACTGATCCGCCCATTGTCTAGCCAAAAATAGAATATTCTGCCATCCCCCAGTTTGGTTCTTAAGAATTACGTGAGTTGAAAAAACACCTGCTTCAGCCCCTGCTAGAGCATAGACGACCTTGATCGGATTGGCGCCAGTCTCTCTGTCCAAGCTAGATGCATGATTGTCTTTCAGGATCTATTTAACCATGTCTTCTCCCGGTCCCCACTCGGCCAGTAATGCTACGTTTAATTGTCCTAGCTACCTGTTGGACTGGTCTGCATACTATGTCCCATAATACCAGGACCATCCTCCTCCCTTCCTCTGGCCCTGAGCATTTCCATAGGAATCTTCTCATCCTACCTTCTAGGCACATGTCAACCCCCATACATATCTTCACGACCGAAGGTAGAAGATGAGCTTCCCCTCCGCCTTCTCCAGTTCTGGCTGTGAATCTGTGTTCTTGAGATGACCCCCCGGTTAATGGCTGGCGCAGATATTTCATGGGTAGTGTCCCAGTCAGCATCCCTAAGAACCAGCAACATAGGCCTCCTTTGACCCAAAGCCGACAAAGGCTCACTTGGAACGGTTAATATGAATTTCTGAACAGTTTGCAAACATGTTTAGTATTGTTGATGGATTCTTGGCCTCCTCTGACTCCCTATAAAATACGTGGTATCATCCCTTCATTGTAGTAGAGGGATACCCGCCGGGAAGCTGAGGCTCCGAAATAAATGTTTACCAGCACATAGCAAGGCCTTCAGCAGGCCTTTGGAACTTGCCTCCATGGCGCACATAGCAAGGACATCTGCTGCTAAGATAAAAGGCAGCAGTACTAGAGACATCCCTGTTTGACTCCCCCTTCGGGAAGCAAATTCACCAGCACTGAAAAAGAGTGAGATGTAATACATCTCTAATTCCCCCCCACCTTTCTGCTTGAAAGCTTCGGTGCCACATAAATGACCCTATGGAATCCCACTTGAGGTAATCGTAAGCTTTTGTAAAATTCTCCTTCGTTTACCCCTTGACCTTCTTTCTTCTTCATGGCGTCAAGATCTCTGTCGCGAAGTGATCCTACAATGTCTTCCCAGAATAAAGGCAGACTGGAATGGTCCTTGTTAACCTAGGGAGGGGGTGGAAAGGAGAAGAGAGATGAAAGAAAATAAATGAAATAATGTACCAAAGATAAGAGAGAGGTATATATATATACCTAGTGAGAGAAGAGAGAGAAAGGGCTAATGGGAAAATAGCAGAGGGGCCCCCCAGTGCCCGATATAATATATATACTACACCCCCACCATAGCGGTATGCGGATGTCTTCCATGAGCTTGGACACCACTGCGTTGGAGAGGTGGAGAAAGTGTGGTGGTGAGGTCGTCCGCCCCGCCGCAGCGGCCATGAGAAGTCAAGATCAAATCAAAACTCCCCCAACGCTCCTTAAAGAAAGAGCGATCACGCCTCCATGTGCTTTATCCGTCCCTGGCCCGGTTAAGGCCAGTGCAATGCGCTGACTTATTGTCAAGTAAAATGGATGGGGCCAGGGACTCCACCCCGAAGATCGTGGGAGGTGAAATCCACTGACCTTCCACTGGATGCCCCGCGCGTCTCGGCAGCTTGCTGAACTCGGCTGTATCTTGCCTGCTGCTGCTTGCTGCTGCTTGGCCTGCCTGAAGCTGACTAGAAGATGAGTGTGCAGTACCGGTGTGCATCGGCACCGCCACAACTCAATCTGCATCAGTGTGCACTTTCACTTTTCTGTCTCCGAACTCCGAAGGAAGAGGAGTCCTTTTCCGGCAAACCTTTAGCATGCTAGGTATGCAAGCCTGGCGGCGAACCCCTCGGCGAGTCGACTTCTGAGTAAAGTAAGGAACTGAGCTGGTGACTGCAAAGCCGAGTGTGGTCGTGTGAGAGCCATAGAGCACTTCCCACCAGATGATGGGATAGTGGGACTCACTGAGCTTCCTCCATTTGACAGTGGAGGACGATGGGGGATCAATGGAGTGCACTCGAGCACACCCAGTCATACCAGTAAGGTGTCCAGCAGCAGGCCGATCATACTTGGCGAGCAGAATAAGATTGAAGAAAGCGGGATCGGGCCAAGGGAAAGGCCAAGAGAGGCCAGGGAGTCTTAATCAGAAACGGACCTGAGGGCAGCACTGGGGCGGACAGACAGGCAGCACGGAACGGAACCAGCGGCAAATATCGCAGATACATACAGGATATATACACGCGGCGGAAGATAGACGGAAGAACAATGAGGAGGCTGAGTGACTCGAGACCGTCAGGACTTCGGAGGAAACCTGGAGACCAGCTCCGAGGGTGGAACGAGGAGACCGAGGGACTTCGAGGACCAACAGGGCTTTCCAAGGGCCCATAGGGGGACCCGGGATCAGCTGGTCCTCCTACGCCGGTACACCTCCTCGCTGCCATGACCCGCTCCTTCAGATCGCCATGTGGAAGATGCCCATGCCAATCAAAAATAGGCATCCATGCCAGCAGCCGGAGAAAGAAGCCAAACCAATAGATTTCATCTTCGTGCCTGGGTCTGATGAGGTAGACCAATCACCCAATCCACCAGGCCATCCAGCAGGTGAGTGGGCAGCGGACTGCTTGCCCCACACCACGGCAGTGCCTTGGAATCCGATCACATCCCTCACCACCCCAAGTCAGCATGAGGGCCACTCCCATCTCCGCGCCCATCTCTCAAAAGGACTCGGAGAGGCATCCGCTACGCTTCGTCTACGAGAAAGCTAGCGATAGTGATACGGCGCTCATGGGGCGGTCTCGGTACCCTGAGAAACAGGAAGGGAGTACTAGCATATGGATAGAGACGGAGGCGATGGGAGAAGGCGGGGGAAGAGGAGTAGCGGCCAGGAGGCGTGGGAGCGGCGATTGCGCCTCATAGAGGGCTGTTCCTCATCGGAGGATGAGGATCAGGGGAAGAAGGAGTGAGAGAAGGGGAAGAGGGAGAGGAGGTGGGAGTGAGGGGGGAGGGAAGGGAGGCTCGGATGGGAAGAAGAAGGAGGAAGAGAGGAGAGGAAGGATGAGAGAGAAGAGGGGAGGGATGAGAGGAGGAGGCCAGAAGGACGAGGGGCTGAGAGTGCCGGGGAGGAGGGAGCAAAGGCCCGAGGAGGAGAGAACCGGGGAGGAGAGAAAGGAAGGGGAGTGGGAGTCACGGACCCGACGAGAAAGGAGGATCAGGGAGGGGAGGTGAGGAGGAAAAAAAGAAAGTGGAGGAGAGGGTGGAGGAGGGCGAGGGAGAGGGGGGCGAAGAGCAGTGGGCTCCCCACTGGGAGGAGGAAGGGCGGAGTCCCGACGGGATGAAGAAACGAGAAGAAGTGATGAGGTGCGAACCGGCCTATGTAGGGAACCGAGTGTGGCAATGAAGGCGGAGGGGAGATGGTAGAAACGAGGCCGAGATGGAGACCGTGGATGGAGATGGGAGATGAGTGCTGGAGGTATGAAGGGGCCCGGGCGTGAGGCGGAGCCGAGGGTGTGGACGAGTTCGTGGGCGGAGGGGGGCGAAAAGTGTGCCATCATCCGAGAAGGAGATGGAGAACTCAGAAATATCCAAAAGTCGACCATTGGGTCCAGGGGTGGCGTCTCCAATGTAGGGCGCGGTGGGTGCGGAAGAAATCGGCAATGCACAAATGATCCCTCACACTCTAGTGGCCCAGGCAGCGCGTTCTGGCACCAAGGGCATACCATGGCCGCGGCGCATATACCCGCCGCCGGCGTAGCTACCCCTGAAGTTTCGCTCTGCGCGACCGATCCGACATTTGCAAATCCGTGGGGAACACGGAGAATGCGTGGCACGGCCCGAAGTCAATGTCTATCAAAACCACCGCACCGATCCGGTGGACCGGGTGGTCACCAAACTCGCACCCGGACCCGATATGCCGGATGACGCCATCAGACCAAAAAACCCAGTCTCAGACCCCATCGCATGCACCGGGGGGCCCTCCCTCAGATAAAGCGGCGCAAATGAGGTGTGCCCCCTCATACAGCGGACTCTTCATAAGGCCGATCAGAGGGAGAAAAGTAGAAGATTCAGCTTCCAAACAACTTTCGAGGGAAGAAAGGAAGAACGATAAGTGTGCTTCGAGAAGTGAACATTCAGAGGACAACAACATGAGCAGTAGTAGAAATGGGGCGGCTGAATAGAAAAGGGCGAGGTGTAGACGTAACTGCAGTGCGTCACTGTGGCGCCCGTGCACCAAGAAAGTGAAAGTAGGCGTTCCCGCCTGGCTCAGCTCGTGCACTTCCGCAAAATCGGTGTCCCGGCCCCCTTCAGCAGGTCTTCCATCAAGCGCCACCAGACCTTGTCAGACGGAGGCGTGCACATAGGCAAGAGCTGAAAGCTGCGCGGCAAGGAGCAGCAAAGGGCCATCAACAGACGTTGAATGACCCGCCTATGGGCGGTGCATCACGCACAACAGCCCCCCGATGAGGCCACCCGGAACCGCCCGCCGCCCCCGCCCACGACCACGTCATTGAGCGCGCCGACCACTGGCGGCCCGGATTTTCGGGGTCGGGTATCTGTGGAAGGAGATGAATCACCGTGACCCCATCCGCACTCAGACGAGGTGGATGAACCGTGAAGCCGAGGAAGGTTGAAGTGGGAGAGAGGATGGGTCTGGGTACCGAGAGGAAGGAGCAGGCTGGGACGGAGACGGGCTGAAACACGTGGACGTGACTGGGCAGGGATCTGCTTCCAGGCGGTGAAGCGTGAAGCGCAGCCATGGTGGATCGATGGTGGAAAGCGGAAGAGCTGCGGTGACTGGCGCGTGGAACTGCCTGTGGCGGTCAGTCTTCGACCCAGTTCTGCAGTGCGTGCGCAGCTGCCTTCTTCTCTTGCCTCCTCCTTCCAGAGAGGCTGAGGCATGCCAGCGGAAGTGTCAGTTTCCTTTACGAGAGCGCAGTAGTTGCGGGAGGGTGATGGTGGGCAGGAGTGGGCCGCCGAGTCGGGCGCCATGAGGCGCGCGGTGCAGTGGGTCTTTCCTCCTCGCATGGCCGTCAAAAGTGAGGAGAGTGTCTTTCCGCGGTTCCGGGAGGAGCTCTGCTGATGGTCGGGCGTTGCCATCTTTGTGATGCTTATGTCACATGGCTGAGAGGATTTCCGCCCCCAGAAGAAGAAGAACATCTTTCCAAATTTTGCATGTCACATCGTCCAATTGGTTAGTGCTGGGCCGCGTCACACTTTTTTGTGCGGCAAAGAGGCAAAGTCATGGTACAATGTACTGCAAGCGTTCATTATGCAGCCTGTCCACTAACGCCAAGCAGTCGCCGTGAAGTAGTGGCCCGCCACCACGGACGTCTCGCTGCCAGTAAAGCCCTTCACACGGTCGGTTCTCCTCCACCGCCTGCCGGAAATCATGGAAGCGTGTGCATGTAGGGCGCAGCAGCCAGAGCAAACTTCTCTTTCTCCGCTGGGTGGTGGGGATGGAGGGAGGGGCGTTTCCGGTTGCTGCGAGATTTGAAAGTGCTTGAACGATTCCAGGGTGGTTTTGGGCGGTTTGTCGGTGGAGGGCCCTCAGAATGGTCGATTCGGGGAAGACAGGGCTGGGAGGGGCCTGATGGGAGGAGGTGAGAGGCTGAGGCGAGATGGATAACGAAATGCGGCATGATGTCAAGTTTTGAGTGGGGGGAGGGCGGAATGGGGAGAATGCCGGGCGGAGGAGGCGGCGTCGGAGACAGGGCCTGGAGGATGAAGATGGGAGGTCCGGGGCCAGTTGGGGAAAATGGATGGGCTGGACAGTCTCGCGATGACGGACGATGAAGATGGGGGATCCGCCTGGATGAAGGATAGCCGGACGGGCCCCGGATGATCGCCATGTGCAGGGATAATGATTCTTGAGGTCGGGAAGATATGTTTGAGATCGACTCCGGGAGGCGCCGGGATAGCATGACGAAATGCTGGGAAAATTGCGGAATGCGGCCGCCAGGAACGGAGAATCGCATGAATGGAAAGGATGGGAGTTGAATGAGGAAAATTTGGGAGAAAAAAATATGGAAGAAATAAGAATTTAAACTGAAAAAGAGAAATTGAAAAAGAGAGTGGGCGGAGCGGAAGGGAAGGAAAAGGAGAGAGAGCGAAGAGAGAAGTGGGACGCGAATGAACAAGAGTTGAGGAATCTCTGGAAGAGAGAGAGAGGAATGGGAAAATAGAGTAAGATAATGAGATGAAGGGAGAAGGATCAAGAAGAGTAGTAGAGAAGGAAAAATGGAGAGAAGATACCAAAGATGTTAATAGAAGAGGGTATATATATAAGAAAGAGAGAAGAAAGATAGAGGGCTAATAATAGAGGCAGAGAAGGCCTGAAATAGGAGAGATAGTCTATCCTACAATGTCACTGATCACCGCCCTAAGCCAGTTGGCTAAGTCCTTGGCCATGATAACATATATAGAGTAGGGCAATGCAATAGGACAAAGTACCCCACTCTGGTGGGTTCTTGATATTTTGGAAACAAGACGAAATAAATGTTTATTCTCTCCAGTACAAAAGTTCCTTGCTGAAACTCCACCATGGCCATATGTTCTGCCTTTACTGTCCCTCAAAATGTGATATAAAGAAAACATTAAAACCATCTGGCCCTGGGGGCTCCTTCTCCGTTCAATCCCTTGATAGCCTCTCAGACCTCAGCCTCTGAGAAGGGGTCCCCCAACTCTCCCTGTTGTGCTGGCCTCAACCGAGTTGTGCCCCTTTCTTCTCCACCTCCAGTTATGTCTAGCCCTCTCTGTGAGAAGTTCCTAAATTATCTGACATCACTCTACCAACTGCTTGGGCTCCCACATATTCCCTTTTCCCCTGCCTGGACTAATGCGTCAGATCTCCTTCTATTTCGTACCTCCTTGTTTTTTTTTGTAAACTCCCTGAGGTGGTTGTGTTGTCCTCCACTTTTATTAACCACCTTTATCGTTGTCTATCTTCTCCTTGAAGCCCACCTTGAGGAATCAGGATTTGTCTATATTGAAGTATGTTAACTTGAGAATCCAGCGAGAGAGAGAGAGAGTGATCAGGATGAAAGAAAAAGATAGTTGATTCCACTCAAAACGACAACATTACAATGTACACTGTTTGGAGTTTATAAAGAGCTCTCAAACGGCTATTTCCTAACGGCTAGTTAACGGCTAGTTTGACTAGCCGTTAGCTGGCAATAGTGGGCCCGAGAGAGCCCGATAGGGAGTCCAGTAGGGCCCGATAAGCTTGGAGAATAATCTCAATATACTTGCATCTCTTAGCTTGCATCTTCAACAAAGTATGTGGATGGAAAGGATCTCTCCTGTCATTGCCAAACTACCTGAGTGTGATCAGACGGTGGTTGAGGAAGCGATTGCACATCTGCCAGTAGGAGTCGGTTGAGGAGCTCCACCGAGCATATGAAGTGATCCAATTGTGATAGGGTTGTAGAGATTGCTGTGCTCCTCCATGTGAATATTCAGTCAACCAACCCCATTGCCTTAAGAGATGTCTCCATAATGAGTGTCCAAGAAACTTTTGAATCCGGGTCCTGTCCCCCTGCTTTGTGAGGTTTGTCTTCTGCCACTAATGTCATGTTGAAATCACCACCAAACATCTGTGGCAATTCCTGGAATTTCAATATGATCTCGCCATCAGGGATGTCCTAAGTGTTGGGTTTGCCAACCCGCAGATTGAGATGACCACCAAGTGAAAGCCATCCATTCTCTTTAGTTGTGGTGCTGTAGCGAACTGCCCTTTCCAATAGTCTTCATTGGAAAACAAAATTTGTTCCAGGCCACCATCAATCCACCAGATATTTGTCACGCATTCGCAACCAGGTACCTTTTGAGGAAGTCCCTGCCTACAACCCTCCAATCCCATACCTCACACTTCTCCGACTTGGCCTCTTGTAAGCACACCACGTTGGCACCCCATTCATGTAGATATCTCCCCACAATTCCTCTCCTCTGCTCATCACAGTAGCCACAGACAGTCCATGAGATGCACTTCATGGGCGGACTGCATTTGCTCCCCTCTGCTATGCCTTGGACTCGTGTGATGGGGATCATATCTCCCTCCATCTGGCGTCCCGCAACCATGATGACCTCTGTCACCTGCTGGCCTCCTCTCTCATTCCTCACAAACCAAGTATTCCTTTCACATCCATTGAATTTGCCTTATATATCCCCCTTCATATAAGGTCTCCTCATATGCAATCTCCTCGGTGCCCCAGTCTTGGTTCCTCCCTCCGGTCTAGCTCCATTATATTCTGGTTATCGCAGCAGGATGTCTGTCGTCCAGGATGACCACAGCCTCCTGTACCCCAGTGTCATTTCCTTTCTCCAACTGGTTACGTGGTATGGATCCTTCTGTGGTGTTATATTCATCGGTGGAGTTTGGGTTGTCACTAACCTCTGAGAAGCACCTTAGTTGCTAGAAGCTCATTGAGGACCTCTCTGTTTGCGACCATCACTTTGCCGAGTTCTCCATCAAGCACCTCCACCATTAGAGAAGCCACTAGTAGTTGAGGGATACAAGCATGGCCCAGTGATACCCCAGCGTTTCTATTATGCAACCTCTGTCAATACGGCTGCCTTCCTGTGGTGCCCTTCTCTTTCCCTGGCCTTGCACTTTTCCCTTGGAAACTCTTTTACAGGGTCAGATCGGTCAGCCCTTGGATGGGAGAACTATTGGTGCCCAACTTCTTCACAGCTCCTGCACCTCAGTGAATCTCCATTAGTCCCTGGCATAGTCCCCCAGCTAGGAAACGGAAACATTTAAGTTCCCAATCCTTGCCTTTGTTTGATCAGGCCCCTCTATCTGGCCTTAGTCATGTTCTCCTGTGGGACCCAACCATCCAACCTGCTGTGTTACAGTCATTTGCCGTCCTCCCTAGGTAATGGGTGGATTAGTTGATGTTTTTTGTCTCCCTCATCTGCATTGGCTAGTTCCCCATTCCGTTGGAGTCTGTCTCCTCTTGGCTGGCACGATCTTTGCCCGATTGTTCTGCTCAAACCCATAAGGAAAGGGCCAACCAAACCTCCTTCATAATGATGGTCTCGGGATCTGCTTCCTTGGCGATCACCTCATTCTAGCTCCTGCTGCACATCTGTGCTTTCAATGGGCCGTACACCCATTGCTTGTACCATGGAGGACTCTTCTGGGAGTATGGTCTCATCTTCTTCTTGGACCGGGTCCATTCTGGGAGTGTGCTTTCAATGGAATCATGGCAACCGGGTCCATTCACATCCTCAATTTCTCTTTCTTGGACCTGGCCGGCAATGACTTGGGCTGCCCCTTGTGTGTCCCTCCGCTGCAGTGGAATGTGCCCTTGTGGAACATCCCTGAGGATTCAATGATGGCGATGAACGTGGAGCATGGAGGTGGGGCAGCTCCCCATTATTCTCTTTATCCATCCCTGCTGCTCCACTCTGCTCTCCAAACATCAAGGATTGTGGCTAATCCGATTGGTGGGGTTGACGGGGGAAAACTGAGTTGCTTCTGGCATGTGAGCACACCTCCAACAATTGACACTGAGAGCCCTATGCATCACTCCTTTCTTTTACTCCACCCAGCCGCCCTGCTCTCGGTCTCACGTGGACAAGCATGGGCAAGCGCTGCTCTGTACTTCCAGCGAGCAGTGCCAAACCATCCGTGCAAGCTCCAGTTTTGAGTTTCTGTCATGCAGACGGTTTGGCTCCATGGCTTTGTCAAATTAGCCACCTGGTTCACGACGTTGTCTGGGTAATGCCCCCATCAGACAGACGGTGGAGACAATTCTCTGCTGTGGCCGAGGTCTGCGTGGTTTTTTTGGGAGGGGGTTGCTGTATGGGGTTGGGGGTGATCAGAGAAGTAAATGACATCGGCCAGCATAGGAGAAAAGAGGTAAACAGAAATAAGAGTATAAATAAGAGCAGGGAGGAGCTTATGGGGGATCTTGAATTCAGTTGCGGCAGCAGCAGCCTGGAATGCGGGAGCTTCCCGATCCAGAGGGAGGGTGGTCGTATTCAACCCCCTAGTTCGAGTTCTCTCTTTTCCTTCCTTCCTTTACGTCTACCCTTGCCTCTACGTTTATCTCTTCTCTCTCAATTCTTACTACTTGGATGTTCGTTCATGAAAGGCATTCTTGAATTTCTCAGTCCATTCCGCTATCTAGAGAAGCATATCAGCATCCCTGCAGCTCAAGCAAAACCCTTGCCTTTGATGGAGGATACATGATTGAATGAACAAGGATGAAACATAAAATCATGGCGTGCTGGAGTGCGGAAGCTGAAAATGTGTCATGCTTGGATATGTGAAGCATTATTGATACAAGCACTTGTGGGAAACATGAAATGATGCACTTCTTCCGTTTGGTCTCATGAGGTCGTATTCAGAAGGGGATATTAACCTTCACTGCTACCATCAATCTGCTGTATCTATTTCTAACATCTGGGTTTAACATGACTGGCACTTTATTGAGGAGACGGCATTATAAATCTAGTGTTTGTTGGATCCTCAGAGCAAACGGCTGATGTTTTCTCCTGAGGATTGCCAGAGCCACGCATCCAAAGCATAGTTTCCAATTTGTGCATGACCAATATTCATACCCAACTTTCGGATGAAGGTTGTTAGTCATGTCCTTATTCCAGCTTGCTTTCAAAGTCTTGTATGAAGTGCCTACTTAGGGTCCATATGTTTCTATTTTACCAACATGGGTAAATGAAAAATATAAAACAGACTGGTTTGAATACCAGCCCGTGTGAAACTGGTGTTCAAGCTAGTCTAGAAATTTAGGATGCCTTTTTCGTTAAATTCTTTATGGACGAAAAAGAGGCTGGGCAGCATTTGAGGGTGCAGTCACTGCCTTCTCATATTTGCTTTCTAGGGTTAGCTCAACGTTTAAAATATTTTTTTGTGTTTCATTGAGGGTTAGTTTATATTCTGTGATATCCCAATTCTCTTTCTGTTCTTTCCTCTTTATCTTCCCTAACAGCTGGTCCCTAATTTCTATCAATGTTGCTTCTCAAAGAGATTGGCTCAAGACTCTTTGACATAAGCTTGCAAAGGTGAATTCCAGATAGTGCTGTTAGGATTTGAGTTGGTGGCATATAAAATATAACTCAGGTATTCTTATTTTACTATGAGGTGAACTCTAGTCCGTCATCTTTTCTGTATCCTTTTGTATTGAGTATGGAGACCAGTTTTCTTGTTCTTTATAAAATAATTATTGTTACCTGTTTTTTAAAAATTTACTAAAAGTGCGTGGATTCTGTGGTTATCCCAGTTTTAGCCAGAAATACTGATGTTTCTTTCTCAACTTTGACCTTCCGTGAATGTGATGCAGTGAGTAACCTAATATCTTCTTTGTAATATACTAGGAGTATACAAGCTACGGGCTTCACATCCAAACCTTGAGATTGAATATAGGGGTCCTCCAGAGGTTTCACTCAGTTATCTTATCATTTGTTAAATTCATGGGCAGAGTCCCAACTAAATTTTTCTGTTTGTAGGTCAACTTGGGTTTTGGAAATGCACAAATGGATGATGTTTTCATTGTCTCAGGATATGAAATTCAAGGTTCTGTCATGTCTCAGGTGATTATCCTTTTTTTTCTTAAAAATATCATTCAGGTGATTATCCTTGTATCTGAATTCAAACTCATTACGATGGCCGCTGTCTATTTGAAATGGAATCAATTATATGTCTACAATTGTATAATTCCATTCGTTCTGACAGACTCTATACAAAAGGGTTCCTCAATCAAACAAAGAGTAGGCGAAAGCCCAATGAGCCAAGCCCACGTGGCTCATAACAGCTCCCTCTATCTAGAGCATGAATGCCATTTAAGAGCAAGGGTGAGATGTACTGGAGAGATTGAGTTATTGGTCTGGAGAGACATGTAGGAGCAAGAAGTTGGCCTTGAATACTGTTGCGAAGGAAGTGATTGTTGACTTCAATATGCCTATTTTGTTAATGTAACGCTAGAGTAGATTCTGTTTGAAGAGCCATATGTTGGGGTTAAAACTCCGGTAAATGTGCAACAACAAAGGTGTAAAGGCCTGGTGGTAGCTGCAGACTTCTATATTTACACTTTACTTTGTTTGGTTATTTTTCTTTCTTTAGCTTTGTTTTCTTAAGTCAATGATGGCCTGTTATGATAGACCCACCAATGTATGGCCCGTATTAGCACCCCTACATATATAGGGTTGTGTATTAGTACCCCTATATAAAGAATCTGTTTCTGTTTTTCATCCCATTGGTCTGCTAGGGCTGAGGCGGTCCAGATCGGTTGCCTGGTGACAATAGAGATGGAACTTTTGTGTAGGAGCTACCCCATCCTTTCTTATCTGCCCTCTCATCTCTTGCTTCTGCATTCACTTTTCTCTCATGCCCTGTTGAGTTTGATGCAGAGATGAGGTTGAAAGGCGAATGGTTGGGTTGCGGGAGAACCCAGCTTCCCTCATCACACCCATGGGCCAATGGAATACATTTTATCCATATCATCTGCAGTAAATAGGCTGGACTGGAAATAAATTTTATATTACCCGTATAGGGTATACAAGTAGAAAACAATTAGTTCGGCGTGGGGGTGTCTGCCTTTCAGTGTACTACTCCTCGTGTTGGAGTGTCTTGTACATGAAAGTATGGCTGCAATAATGATCACTTTCTGACCAAAGATCTGTCACAATGTATGGTTTACATGTTTTTTATATTAAATTGTGTGGTTTTTCTTGGTGCTCAATGAGTTACGGTTAATGCAGGGCAACCCTATCCTAGGGGTTCATATATATTTATACTCGGAAGATGTTTCGGAAGTGAACTGTCCTGAGGGTTCTGGTAAATCTCCAGGAGATAAAAAAGCTCTGTGTCATACCATATCTGATGCTGATGGAAAGTTCAAGTTTAAGTCAATACCATGTGGTAGAGCTCTTGCTTCAAACATTTAATCAAATGTGTATTTGTTTAAAATTTAGATAATACCTCATGCTGGTTTTCTTTGTATCTATGTGTAAAATGTTCTATTTCTTCGGTACCCAAAGTTCCTCAGTATATTAAAATCAATGTTTCACCATCAGTGTATGACAAAAAAGAAACAACATTTCGGCTGACACCTCCCTCCAATATTTTCACTGGTACTGAAAGAGGTGAGTTAAAATACAGATACTGGAACAAGAGCTGATGGTGAAACATTGATCGTTATTACTCAGTGAAAATAATCAATGTTCACCTTTCTTTATCAGCGCATGTCGAAGTACAACTTGGCCTATACAGGAGGCTTATTATTTTTAGTCTGTCATCCTTGTGTTTTCTTGATTCTTGGAGATCTCTTGGCGCATTATTTCTTGATTCTTGGGGGAGAGGGAGCCACGGCTTCTTGATTCTTGTAGATCTCTTGGCAAATTTCTTGATTCTTGGGGGAGAGGGAGGAACGGCTTCTCGATTCTTGTATATCTCTTGGCAAATTATTTCTTGATTCTTTATCGTTAATGATAGCAAGTAGGCCACCGGTTCCGGGTGGTCTTCTTTATTGTTCAAGAAAAAAAAAATTATTTCTTGATTCTCGGGGGAGAGGGAGTTACTGCTTCTCGATTTTCAGAGATCTCTTGGCAAATTATTTCTTAATTCTTGGGGGAGAGGGAGCTACGACTTCTTGATTTTCGGAGATCTCTTGGTAAATTATTTCTTGATGCTTGGGGGAGAGGGAGCTAAGGCTTCTCGATTTTCGGAGATCTATTGGCAAATTATTTCTTGATCCTTGGAGGAGAGGGAGCCACAGCTTCTTGAACGAAGGAGTGGATGCAAAGCTTAGGAGACACCATGCTACCCTGTTTAGGAGCTATAGACCATCAAACATGACTATGAAAAATCGAGGTGTTCACACAAACGCTAGGTGCGGGTTGAACCATGCAGGAGGAATTGTGAAAAATCAGCCCACTGCCGTTCGGAGGTTGGATAAATGCTACAAGTGTCTAAAACAAGGGCATCATGCTTGGGAATGCTAGGGTCCTGTAATCTGCAAGAAATGCTGGAAGGCTGGGCATCGGCATGCGTTTTGTCAGTATAGAAAAAGAGAGATTAGTGACATGAAGGTCCCCACGACGAACTGGGGGAATCAAGGGACAATCCACAAAAATGAGGAAAGCCAAGAGAGCAAGCGGGATTTGGAGGCTCAAAATAGTATCCTTAGGGGCTTCCTAGTTGGAGAAATCCTGAAAGGAAGCCCGGATTTTGAGGAGGTGAGACAGGGACTCTGGGGAAAGTGTTCCAAGCCTGGATAGGGTGGAGCTATGGGCCCTGGAAAACAGACAGTTCTTTATCCGTGGAGCCTGAATGGCAGCCTACATGATGGTCAACGGCTGGAAGAAGCTGGTCAGTGACCATGTGGAGCTGCAATGGTGATGCGTACTCTCAAAGGACGGAGCACGAAAGGGGTTGTGCACTACAAAAATACTGGAGGCTTGAGATACCACAATGGGTTATTGGATCAGGCAAGCGTTGGAGGCTATGGTCAAGCCATTCAGTATGCTCCAATGTGTCTTCTGAACTGAACTTGTATCTGGGGACCCAAGTTGCGTGATAGTGGAAGTGGATCATTTCAAGGGTGCCTTAATACCACCTATGATCAGATCGTGGATCCGTAGGGGATTTTCGAGATCAGTACGTTTACACATTTTCACATGCCGCTACCACCACCACCAACAGGAACAAGGAAGAGGCTGAAGCAAGTAAAGACACAGATACATCATGAGAGAAGGGGACCACAAGATTTGAGGAGGATGACACTCAGGAAAGTCAAACGCAAAACAATGGGCAGAAAACACGAGTGGAATCCAGTGGGCAAACCAGGGAGACGATATGGCAGAAATGGAACCCAGGGATGCAGAAGACATGCAGATAACAGCCACAAGAGCTCAGGCTGAAAATGAGGAGAACATCAGACAAGAAGAGGTGTCGCTAGAAGAGGAAACACTACAACATTTGCAGAACCGAGACAAAAGAGCAACAACCACATGCCTGATCCCTCAACAAATAAATATAGTGAAAAGTACAAGGAAACAACAAGAAGAGGGGAGTAAGAAGAACACAGAGCAGCGTCCAGTGCAAGACAAAAAGGTAGGAACTTTGCTGGCCAATATAGTCTATAGATGGAAGAAGACAAAGATTAAGCATGATTAGGAAATTGTGAAGTGGATGACAGCCAGGAAACAAGGCCGTTTGAAGTTAATAGCTGGGGGAAAGGCGAAGAGCAGCACGAAGAGGACGGTCCACTTGCTGACTCCTGGCTCGTGAGTACCAGACATGTAAAT
Organism: Wolffia australiana; assembly: GCF_029677425.1. NCBI lineage: Eukaryota > Viridiplantae > Streptophyta > Magnoliopsida > Alismatales > Araceae > Wolffia > Wolffia australiana. The sequence goes on along the minus strand of NC_135835.1, from coordinate 26,320,269 downwards.
AGATGCTCACAAGAGAGATGGCGCACAGGAAGGAGGAGATAAATGAAGGAGGCGAAGATCCCCTACTTAGCCACCAAGTAGAGGAGGTTGCTCAAAGGGTGGAATAGTAATGGATCCAGGAGGGATAGGGGTAACCAATGCTCTATCATGATGTGTATTTCATGGAATGTTTGTGGGCTCCGAAATGAGCAGAGAAGAGGGGTGATAAGAAATCACCTGAAAAAATGGGAGCCACAGTAGTATACCGGCAAGAAACTATGCTGTAATGTTGTGAAGCTAGAGTGTGCAACACAGTGGCCAAGGATTTCTTGAGGGATTCTTTGCAGTCAATGCAGTTGGACGCTCTGGTGGTGTGGTGGTAGATTGGAATGATACAGTGTTTTCTAAAGAGGAAACCTGGTTGAGCCAAGCAACTGAACCAGTCAAGCTAAGAAGGATAAGTGATGATTTTGAGATGGTAATAGTATGAATGTATGGCTCGGCAATCGCCGCAAGGGGGAGCACATTATGGTGTGAGCTGGCAGAAGCGGTATCCGACTTCCAAGGGTTGCCAATGCTATTCAGGGGCAATTTCAATGTGAGGCAAGAGGCAGGGGATTGGCCAAATGATAGGGGAGTGCTAGACCTAGACTCGGCAGACTTCTGTCATTCATAGACAATGCAGACTTACGAGAAATAGGGCCAGTCTACTGTGTGTACACATGGAGGAGCATGGTTGGAGGCGAGATGAAATTTAGACTTGAGAGGTTTCTATGTTCCCAAATGCAGATGTGAGATCACTGCCAAGACCATTATCAGATCATTCTCCCATCTTGTGGGCGACTAATGAGACATTCAGGCGATCCACATATTTTAAGATGAATAAATCATGGTTCCATGAAGACAATTTCAGGGATGAGATAGAGCTAGCGTGGACCGCACAAAGATCAGAGTTGGACATAGAGACGATGGCCGAGAGACTAAGACTGCTGCGGCAACATTTGATGAGGTATCAGAAATAGGTTTGGGAAATCAGGAAGAAGAAGAGGAATGAAGCTCTAGCCAGAGTAAAGTGACTGGATGAGTTGGAAGATAACAGAGCTCTAGCGGGAGAAGAGCCTCAAGAATGCTGAGTATGGCAGAGGGTGGTGGCAAAGGAAGACAAGAAATTGGAGATGGACTGGAGACAATGCTCGAGACAATTATGGCTTTGTGCAGGCGACGTTAATACAAGATACTTCCAACAGGCGGAAAATGGAAGGAGACATACAAATCAAGTATTGAGAATAAAGGTGGGACATCGGGAACACGTTGGATCACAGGCAGTGGGTCAGGCCATTGCAGACCGCTTCCGGTCCTTTCCAAAAGGGGAACGGAATCGGTAGAAGATGGATATCTCTGACAGTATGTGTTGCAGCAGCATCAATCGTCCTCCCCTTGACAGCACTCTGGTTTGCCATCCCTCCAACATCTGCTCTACCTTCTCCACTACTGGATGTCAATTTGCAGATTTCATACAACCCCCTCTCAATTTCTGATCCAGATATTTATGAGAAGCATACCCAGATAATTTCCTGTACAAATCGTTTTGAAGTATGCCACAGAAAAGTTTGGGGAAAAGTTCTGTTAGTAGGTGCATGATTGCAGTGCTCAAGATGGAAAGTATGGAGGTAAGGAATCATACCCTGGGGTTGGATAGCCCTGGCACTGGGAGAATCTCAAAATATGCTGAATTCTTCACCCCATTTTTTGAACTGTCTTCTCATTGTTAAATTCTCCATCAGTCACTTAACTTCTCATTGTTATCTTCTTCTTTTTGAAATATCTGTAAGGGGTTTTATAAAACAATATTAGGTGCTTTTTTTATATCAGTCAACCCTTTGTTTGTCAACCTGCCCTGAAAGTGAGCTTCATCTCTTGTTCCTTCTCTGCACATTAGAGCGGCTATCTCTGTGCTCTAATTCACATGAGTTGTATTGAATCCATCCGTTCTTTTTATTTGAGGTGAAAATTTTCGGTTTGCAAAAGTTCTTATTTTCTTCCAATGGGAAGGTTTCTGCTCTTCTCTGATATTGATTATTCTTGGCTAAACATATCAATATTCTATGGTTTGCATAAATGCTGAACAGAAGAATACTTCAGTGGAAATTTTCTGCCTGTTAAATGACCTTCCTTTGACCCTATCGTAGCATTTAGCCTACTGGACAAAAGGATGAGCTTTATTAGGGGGAAACATTTGAAATTTATGCTTTATTCTTTTTCAAAATTGGTAGGTTGAATGCCTAAGCAATACCATCAATTTTCTAAAGGCTCGTGATTGTCCAAAAATGGAAAATAAACTCTTGAATATATTTTGAATCCTCCTATGATCTCCTAAGGTTCTCCTCTCCCTGGTCCTCTGCTGGAAAGAACTGCCGGCTGTGAACAGACCAAAAAGACACATTTTCTCATTCGCATGACTGGTTAAATACCAGCCAATAAAGACAGTGAGTGGGGCCCACTCACTTACATCACTTATTCTTAGAATAAGTTGCGTAATACACTAAAATTTGGGTCTCTTAATGTGTGACCTCATACAGCAGTTCAAATCTAATAAAATTAAAAAAGGAATATGGGCCACTCATTATACGTGGCCCATTTACAGAAATACGTTGAAATTTAATGCCTTTAATAAACATAAACATAGACCATTTTTCGTCTGGTGGTGTATGTTGAAGGTGGACTAGGTTTGTAGTGTACCAAAACAAGAGAACGGAAAAAGCTGAAGACAGTCCAGCATAGAGGTGAATACATTTCTTAAAGCACCTCTGTAGTTGATTATACTCGAGTGTCCATAGGTTTTTGGCTTTGTGTTTTTTATGTTATTTCCAATTTTCTTTGACTCTAGGGATGGCTGGCTTCTGATTGGAATGGTTAGACAAAAAAATTTGAAGGCGACTGTTTTGCTTAAAATTATTTTTTCTACGCTAGTTGATTGGTAGCATGCTTGACTACCTGTTCTTTGAGAGAATAACTGGTTCCAACCTGTTTTCTAATGTTTAAATATTGAAACATATTTCTGGTACAGGGCGCTATGAACTGCTACCCTTCTACAGTGGTGAAAATAATGTGTTTGATGTTTCTCCACCCTCTCTGAGTGTCTCTGTTGAGCAATACCATACCTCCATTTCCCAACCATTTCAGGTATTATCATGATTTTATATTTAGGTTATTCTCATTTGCTGGTTTCACATCATTGTATTTGAGAATTAATTGCTGTGAAAGATATTGTGCTACATTTCTATCAGTTTGACTTGATCTAAAAGCTCAGTATATGATGCTTCTTGTATGTAAGGTAATTTCATTATACTCAATCATCTATTTGAAGCCGCTCCTTAAAGTGGACAGATGGAGAGCAGCACGTTCTCTAAGTGGAGAAACAGAAAAATCTAAGTCTGTGAAAGATATTCTTCCCTGTTTTCTGATTTGATCCCTGTATTATCTGGGTTTAGTTTTGTCATTTAAGCCCACTAGGGAGATTTTGTTCATTTCCTATTCTACGTGTATTTCATTTAAAAAGGGCAACCCTCCCTTTAGGAGGGCAAACAAGAAGTTGTATGAGCTGTATTCGTATTGCTAAGAGACCTTCAGGGTCTTTGATAGAACCTGATCCAGAAGACAATTGCTTGGAGATCTCAGAAACCAAATGGTAATAGTTCCTCCATGACAAGTCTGTTGAGAAATTGGCAGGAGAGGATAGACATGAGTTGCCACACTAGGTCAAAAGATGAGAGGGAGAGTGTAGAGAAACTGGAGTGACGGAGGTTAGGACAAGGTCAGATCAGAATGTGGAGGTTTCAGTGGATATTTTGACTCACTAAGCACCTTGTCCTCAACCTGTAAATTATAGAAATAATGGAGGAAGGATGAGGCTAATTTCCTTGTAGCTTCGAAATACAGCAGATCCTTTGAATGAGTGAGCACCAAAAAGCCCTCGCACCAAGGGTGAAAATCTGATATGTGGTCCGGGTTTGACGCATTACTCATTTCCTTCTGATAAGGAAGGCGACAGTGGAATTAAATTTATTTTTATATAAATTATAAAATATACAGCAAAATTTTGACATTCTATTTTTTTGCCTATTGAAATTCAATTCTTATTTATGGTTTAAATTTATCTATATTTTTATTATTAATTTAAATATTTAATATATCTATAAATATATAAATTAAAATAAACTTTTTTTTGGGATTACATAACCTGTTAGCCAGCACGTAGTTACTTCCTTGTCTCCCCCCTTTGATGTTAATGGGCCATATCTTATAAATGGCCCGTATGACTTGTGATTGGGTTGCTCATTCTATGACGAGGGATTAAGTGACCCTTAGTCTTTTGTCATTTAGTCACTTATTTCTCAACTTTATGAGAATAGAGACAAGATTTGTCGGTTGTGGCCCACTAACATGTAATGCTGCTACTTTAACTGGCGAAATTCAAGACTAGAGTTTCAGAATATTCTTTTCATACCCCTAATCTATTCTTGGGGGCCTTGCCGGTTTCTGATCGTGTTCTTCATCTTCATTAAGAAATTCTAACATCGTATATGACCTGTATCACCTGGGATGAACATTCTAAAACCTTTTAGAAATCTCCATAACATTCTAGAGTAATCTAGAATCTCAGCAGTTCAGCTTACTGGTATGTAATACATTTTATCTCCTATCATTTCATCTGATACCATTGGATCGACTAGATCATCATGACTTTGATTACTACTGCAGATTCACACTTGATAGAACCTTCTGGTTGTTGGCTTGAAAACTCATGATCTGGCTTTCCGTTTGATTAGATTATTTTATTGATCGCAGAGGTTTGGTAGATCCCTTGTCCTGCTCTCACTAGGATAAAAAAATTTCGCCCTCTGTAATGACCCGAGATTTAAGTCGATTACAATTCCTATGATCATACCCTGAATTGTAGTGAGTCCTACATGATGGAATTATCCCTCTATGTCAGTCAACAGGACCCAATATCTGTAGATAATTTAAGCATTGCACACCTTATAATGAATGTCTTTCCTTCTATAAAAAAGTTTTTATGGCCACGAGCCTTTGTTGAACGGATCTTAACTTCTCTGATTATTGTATCTAGGCTAAAAGAATCTGTTATTTGGTGAAATCAGGTGGGTTTAGCTTACTGCATGTTTGTGTCTTCTCTACCAGGTCACAGGATTTTCTGTTGGTGGTCGTGTGGTGGATGACAAGGGCTCTGGCATTGATAAGGTAAAAATAATGGTGGATAATCAGTTGAAGGCCACAACAGATGTGCGAGGCTTTTACAAGCTTGATCAGGTAATTTAATTTCTTTTTATATGATGCATCAATTTTAGTCATACTATAATTTATCTATTAGGACGCTTTGTGTTAAAAACTTGACAAATGGTCATTCAGTTTTTTTTTCTCTCCATGGAGTGTTTCTTTTGTCTTAGAGAGCATTTGCAAGACAGTCCTGATAGGGATAGCATGAATCGGCCTGACAATTCTGAATTCGTATCTTGTCAGGAGCCACTTATTTGTCTATTATTCTATTTCAATAAACTATTTGTCATGTTCGAAGGAATCCAATCTGTCGTATTGTCATGAGTTTTCTCCTGGCACATGTGTGATATTCATAAAAATAAGTTCAAATAAGTTTATCAAGTTGTTACTATTTTATTCTTATCTATGCTGCCTTGACCCTTGCTTGCTGCACCCCATGTTTTCAAAAGCATAGTATGATCTGACATAGTTGTTGATTATTAGGCTTTTGGTTTGAAAGCTCCAGTCTATGGTTGGGTCCAGTAGAAGTGCTTTTTTAATGGTGAACGTACCTGTCTCTGTCAGGAGATCATCAGTGTATTTATTCATATCGCTCACTCCAAACAGCAAGATGAAACATAAATACATCGACCTTCATATAATGCTTTGGATTGGAATGGAAATGACAATGAAATGCTCGAGCATCCTTTTCCCAAGTAAAATAGTCCCAAGTAATAGAATTGCTCCACTGAAGGAGTTTAATGCCATCAAACTTGTACTTATCTGGGACCTCGTGAAGCTCTCAAAATATACGAGAACTCTCATAAGTAGGATTCTCAGATGATGACTTGTATCTCTCAGTCTACATGTACCAGAGCTTATGCTTTAGTCTTCATGAGAAAAACATTTTCGATATGCAATTCTTGAAGATCTTAGCTTCGGTTTACATTGAGAGAGCTAACACTTTAGGGTGTCGGATTGGAGGTAGATTCTTAACAGAATAGTGTTTTTTAAATTGGAGATGGAGATGAATCGATCTAGAAATAGGAGGGATCCATTATTGGCTGTACGGCTGGTGGGGATCTGGTGAAGTGACCACAGAGAGGCAGGGTATTGTTAGCTGTGAAGGGGAAAGATGAAGATGATATTCCTGCTGTAAGAATGTCACTGAGAGTGGAAGACGCCATATTTTGGCTGCCCTCTCAACATTAGGACTACATCTGCACTTGAATGCTGGAGATGTTTTGATCGACTACTGACTAGATGCAGTATTCTTTGAGGTGGCGTAATTAGTTGACATGTGGTGAAGCTCCGCATCAGCATGATTCATCTGGCTGCACCCCTACTTTTTGTAGAAGGTTCTACAAAAAGAAAAAGTAATAGTTATATATAACTGCATTTAACAGCAGTTCAAAGAGGTTCTAGTCACAAATAATGCTGTAGAAGGCTCAGGATGCTCGCCAGCTGACATGATTTCTTAAATATAATATTATCTGACGATGGATGTTGTCTGATAAATTCGATTGCAATCAGTTCAACATCTCTGCTATTGATGCATAAATAGATAACCGTTGCTTATTTACACAGGTAACTTCAAAGAGGTATCGGATTGCAGCTGAAAAGGAACATTATAAGTTCAGTAGTCTGGAGAACTATCTGGTATGTGTGATTTCTCCTTTCATTGAATTTTTTTGGCAACTCACTGACGTCCTTTTCTGTTCGGATCTGCTAAAGGTGCTTCCTAACATGACCTCCCTCGAAGATGTCAAGGCAGTTGGCTATGATGTATGTGGTGTTGTTCGGTTTATTGATGCTAAAACGAAAGCAAAGGTATTCTCTTTTATGATGGTTGATGGATTCACTTTTAGGCCATATTTTCCTTCTTTTATGCTCTAGATTTATTCATCACCGAGGGGATACCTTTTCATTGCACATTTATTGCTTTTCTGTTGAACTCTGTGGTCAGGTCTCTCTGACTCATGGGATCGGGAATGTGAAGCCCCAGGCAGTGGAAACTGATGAAAGTGGAAATTTCTGCTTTGAGGTATTTTCATCTATTCCCTGGCCTGTTGTTTAGCCCACCCAGCGGCCCATTTCTTTATTCCTATCTATAAGTGGAGGTTTTTTTTTAATTGGCTTCCTCTGTTTTCAATTTATCCTGGCTCAGTAAAATGTGCCATTCAGCATAGTGTATTTTTTGACATTTGTGCCGGATTCTGAATATGTAGAATGTCTTGTGCTTAATTATAAAGTTGACTCTAACATTCGCACATCCTGATGATGTTGAAGGTTAATTGATGGCATTATTGAAAAATAATTGATGGTTTGTCGGTGACCACATCAACGCCATCAACTGTCTATGTTGCTGTTGATGTGAACCATTCAACATCAACTTTAAAAATTAAAAGGCCTGTGCTTGTCATGTGATGAGGAAATCTCCCCAGGACGGCGGTATTGAAAATAGCTTCACCTCGTATACCTGGAAGATAATGAGCTGGGAAGAACATCATGCATGAGCCACAGATGGAGGAGGAAGTGGATGTAAATGGGGAATGAAGGATCCAACCATTCATTAATTCAGTCATTGGACTCACTAGACCAGGGACAATCAAGCGGTAAGGTCAAATGGGGCAAGACAGAATTTCATGTAAGAGGATCTGGGGCCTGAGCTCATCTCGTCATTAGCAATGACATTCCAGTATGGTGCCGTCGTATTGGGAGATGGTGACTATGTATCTGGTAGAGGAATATTTCAGCTGGCGACCCTGGACCTACAATGTCTGAGTCATGGAAAACAACTTACCCCTGCAGCCTGCCAACATTGATTTGACCCTGGACCCACAAAGGTCAATCATGACAAATTGTCGATGACCTTTGTCGTGAATGGGATTCATGTAAGCCTTGGAAGGTGGCTCAATCCTGGGCCACCACAGAATTTCCCTATACCTATTGACTCGGCAGTTCTCGCACCAGGAAGGAACAGTGGAGGAACCATATCAATTGAAATGTGAGGATATGCATGAGGAGCATAAGGGTGAATCATGTGCCTGGGAGAGGGAGCTCTGCTATGTCTGGCAAACCGTCTTTGAGCCCTCTCTGGGTTTGTGTCCTGCCAGGTACATTGGTCACTCAATCAACCTCAATCCTGGCTCATCACCACTCAATGTCCACCCAAATTGTTACCGTCATTTGGAGAAGTCAGACATGAAGGCCAGGACTTACACAAGACTCGAGCAGACCCTACTCGAGTCCAGTACTAATATTGAAGAAGAAAGATGAAAGATGGGGCATCTGTGTCAACTACTGTGCTCTCAACTATCTCGCTATATCAGATTGTCCCATCCCATGGGTTGACGATTTTTTTGATGCGCAATACTGCTTGTTGATCTTCTCTTGCCTGAACCTCAATTCAGGCTGCCATCATATTCGTATGCGACCATTTGATGTGGCCAAGATGTTGTTCCATGGACTTCACTGGCACTACAAATTTCTGGAGATGCTGTTTTCCGTCAAAAATATCCCCCAGCCACTAATTAATCAGATCTTTGCTGGCATCCTTCTTTAGTATGATTTTGTGTTTTTGATTGCATCTTTATGTACAAAAAGACTGAAGAGCTCTACCGAGAGCTCCAGCACAAAGTAGTCTTGATCTTGAAGGAGCATCAACTCACAAGGAACGTCAAAAGTGTGCATTTGGGTGAACCAAGATAGGTTTTCTTGGCCTGTTGGTTTCTGCCTTATTGGTGGAGGTGGATGGTGACAAAGTGGAGGCTATGACCCAGTGTCCTACAACAGAAAATGTCTGTGAGTGACAACGCTTCCTGGGATGAACTGTGCAATCCAGCGCTGTCACGAGTAATGGGAAGATGCCATGGCCGCTGACCCTCCAGTTCAAGTAGGAAGCTTTCAGATGGAATGACACAGCAGATGCTCCCTTTGATCAACTCAAGACCACAATGGTGTCGACCTCAGTTCCGGAACTTCCAGATCTCGTCTAGGATCTTGTGACAGAGACTGATGCATCCAGCCTATGTCTTGGGATGCTGCTCATGCAACAGGTTGATGGCTTGCATACTTCAGCCAATTTCTATCACTCAGAAACTTCCTGGACATATCAATAAAGGGCAGTTGATGGTGATCATGTGCGCTGTGCAGAAATGGTGTCTGTTCAAAGTTTTCCTTATCAGCTGAGGCTGAAATATCTAGTTGAACAGATACAAGTCCTGCTGCACTATTGTCTATAACAGGGGTATGAGAATAAGATTGCCGACGCTCTTCTGCACACTTCCACTAAGGCGTAGTTGACTTCCTTGGCCGTCTCATGTATCTGCTGACTGTAGATATGACCCAGATGGCCACCAAAGTAACTGCAGACTTGAAGCTGAGCCTGCTCGTGTCAGAGCTAACTCAAATCGCCAAGTTCAGGCCGTTACCCAATTTCTCAGAGGAGGTTCTGTTCGATGACCGCTGATTCATCATCCCTGACACATCAGCCTTGATCCCCTGTTACTTAAAGAATACCATGACAGCCCAGTGTGGGACACTTGGGTAGTCTGCCCACGCTCTGACACTTGGCCCAGGATTTATACTGGAAAGTAATGGGACAAGTCCAGGCACACCTTAAAGCATGTGACATTTGTCTGCCGGTAAAGTATTCCATTCTCTCCCTGGCCGGCCTACTGTAACTGCTACCACCTCCTGATTGAATTTGGGGTGATGCCATGATGGATTTAATTGAAGGTCTGCCACAATCAAAAGCCTTTGGCACGACATTGGTGGCCATTGTGCAAGTATGCTTACTTTTTTATCTTGCTTCAGTGCTGTCCTCTTTTGTAGCTCTGCCTCATCTCTAGATTCTGGTTTCAAACCCAAGAAAAACTCATATTCTATTTCTATTTTGGGGATTAAATACCCCTCTATACATGAGGGTTCTAAGGCCCAAGAAAATAGCCCTCTTCTGAACATACTATTAAGGAAATAACATTTATTGTGTGAGCAGACCATAAAGACTGATGGGAAATACAATGAGACAGACTGACGTGAAAGTCTGTAAGAAGAGAGAATAAAAAGTAAGATGAAATATAGGAAAAACAGATAACGATTCTTGGTAAGACTTACTCTATCCTCCTTAAGCACCCCTTCTCTGCAGGAAAAGTTGTCTGTGCCTTCATTGAGCAAGTGGCTATCCCATTCCCAGGGCTTAGCTACTGAGTTGAAGTCTTCACCACCACCTTTGGGGAATAGCTATCCCATTCCCAGGGCTCTTTCTTGAAGCGGAGCACGGCCTATCACCGACAAACAGACTGAGTGCCAGAGAGGTCCTCAACCCTTTCCTGGAAGATTAGCTTCAGGCAAGTCCTGACTTGCTTAGGCCGGGTATTGGCACTTATGACCTTTCATGCTTTCGCAGGTATCATGTCATTCCATGCTGTCTATGGAGAGGACGCTCCCCCACTGTTGAAAATTGGAGCAATGACAACATTACTCAGGTTTATGGACCAGCAGCTAGTAGAGTGCAAAGACATCTTTGTGGAGCTCAAAGATAATGATGTAACACAACGGTCGGAATTGATACTTCGTGTTACGTCTGTAGGGTAAACTCTAGTTATTCTCTCAAATGTGAATAATGTATATGATTTGAGAGAATAATAACGAGAAGTACGTCAGTCGTCGGATGACCCGAGGCATAACTCAATTAGACGACACGAGACGGGTTTTCTCACAATCAAGCTACCCATGACCCGTGTGAGCAAATTGAAAGATGACGATTGGGGAACGGTTTTTTGTGCAAGAGCGTCCGCACCGTCAACGCAATCAATCAGTTCCAAATACCATCATAGATAATTTCCTAACATGATGGTGGTGGCTAAGTCCTACATCAATTATTAAATCACTCGAGACAGCGGAGCACGTGAGGACGGCACTGGGAGAGATAATAATACTGATAATGAGTGGAGAAAATGGACCTGTAGATTGTGCTCCAACAGCTTATGGCAGCAACCGGTCGTCGTAGATGAGAATAAGTAGATGTTCAACTGATCAACTGATCATCGTGTTCAACTGATCAACCGGTCGTCGGAGAAGATTGTTCAACTGATCACAAGCAACCTGGCTCTGCGGTTCTGGGTCCAACCATACAGAATGAGTGTGAGCGTGGCTGTCGGTTGAGCCGGTACACAATTCTGGAAACCGTTGGTGTTGTTCAGGAATAGACGTCAATGCAACAGAGAGACAGCCTCGAGTAGCGGCTGGAGTGTATTGGTGTTCTGATCAGGTCGTGTGTGGGCGTCGTGGACAGGGATGTCCAAGAGCAGCATGCCGAATGATGGAAGAAATAAAAGGGCTTGGAAAATATCCATGTGGAGAGGAATCATACGAATGGATTCCACAATCTTGTAGTGGCGCAGCGGCGTCAATCAGTGTCACCGTGACTCTTCAAATCTAGAGCAGTGTTCGACGTAGGAATAGGAAACCAGCCTTTCGGGAACGATGAGGTCTAATTGGTGGATAGGGAGAGCACGAGAAAGATTTCCGCTGTCAACAAGAGAGGCAGTGATTTTGTCACAATCGTTCAGCAGGACGACAGTTTCCACTGGGGATCGGTGATCAAATCATCGTACAATGGGCATTCAAATATCACTCATGGGAATGGAAGTTCGTCCTTAGAGTCACAAATCAACATTTTTTTTTTGGATATCTTCAGCAACACGGTCCTTTCCAGAAATCATCCACCGTTTCTTTTTTAGAAGGGGAAGGAACGACGATATGATTGAAGATTCAACCGGCAGGAATGACCGTGGGGTTCCTTACCGGTTAATTTCTGAAGGCTATAGAACAGTTACGGCAAAGATAATAGCTGATATGCGGCAGATCTCGGCGGTAGAAGTCAAAGAAGGAATCCATAGTAATCTTCAAACGCTAATAAGCTTCAAGAGGAACTTGATGTACGACATATGATTCCACGATCTGGATCGGATCCGATTGGCTTGACAACAGCCTATTCCAATCTGGGCCGGAGAATAATAGTTGATGCCTAAGGTTGGAGAGTCAAACCGCACGAGATACTTCTTTCCACGATTGATTTTCCTTCCACAAAGGACGGGAGAATCCCAGGATGACGTTGAAGGAACCCTGAGAACTTCGCAGGGAAGAAAATGCTTCAATCTCTGAACACGGTGATGCACAATCTGATCTAAGAGACGGGAAATCGGGGCCTAAGGCTCAACGACAGAAGTCTCTTGCTTCCTTTCCTTCTTCAACGCCCCAATAGAGCGATGAACCAACAGGTCGACGGAATGGAATAGTTTGGGCGCACTATTCCACTGTGATGATTTCCAAATCAAACTTGAGAGGTAAACCCAGAAGAACAAGGAGTCTTCTTCTTCTTCAACAGAACACAAAATAATCGCTAATAACACAAACGAGATATGGAATTTTCAACAAAGACAAGCCTCCATCCCACTTCCACTTCTCCCCCTCTTATAACACAAAAGGGAAGTGGCAGTTGTGGGGTGGCCAAATTGGGCCCCTTTTTAAGGGGAAAGCCTATTGGCTTCCCCTTAAAAGGGCTCTTTAGGGGGAGAAGAAAGTCCAACCTGGATTTCCTCCCCCTAAAGATGGCACTAGACTAAAAATTAAAAAAAATGCACACGAGGCCGGTACTTACACACGAGGGGCCTCCCAACAATCCAAAGACGACGAACTGAAAGAACATAAAGATGCACAACTCGAAGCAAGACGACGACGCCGCTTCTCAAACCTGATAATGGAACTGTAGATTCTTCACGTCGGCTCGGGCTCCGCGACGTGGCTGGCGACGGGTCGGGGCTTGATCTACGGGATGGTCCTCCATCAGATAACCTCAATAATATCAACATGCATGAAAGCTTTTGCTGACAAGGAATGATGGAGAATACTGTATGAAGATGGGGATCGAGCTCATCTGAAGCTCCAACCATACCGGATGAACTGGCTGTATGCATGGCACAATCTGAAGTTATCTCTTTGATAGCATCGACTATATTGCAACACCGTGAAGGTGGGCCATGTTGCTTATCAATTGGATATCCCTGAGAAAGTTCTTGTTGGGCACAGGACATCAACAGGATCAAGGTGCTCATTAAGTTGTCCTATCTACCCTGCTCAGAGGCCACCTTGGAGACAGCTGGCGAAATTGGGCTGCATTTTCCATCTTTCCTCCTATAGGACAAGGTGGAATCTCAAGGCAGGCGGTAATGATGGGCCCACAGCTGAGTATAGCAGCGCAGAACATGGAGACATCAATTCATCACATCAGGAAACTATTGCAAAGACACCAAATTGGTGCGACCAACCCAGACTGATTCAGACCAAACTGGACCGCGAGGCTTAAATAGGCATTACAACAGGAGAGAAGCATCAAGGGATCGATCTGAAGAGTTTTTCTCTCTAATTAACCGTAATGGCAGCACATCTGCGGAGCTTCTGAGAATAGCCCTTGCCCATATATCTGTTTGTCATATCTCTGTTTCTTATCTCATCTCTTCATCCATCCTGCTCCTGACCCTAAACAACAAATATCTCTATTGTTTCTCGGAACTTACATCATTTTGGTTGACCCACTGCCCTTTAGCTGTCTATTTTGGTGAAAAAAATTTCCCCATTGCATTTGGCTCTTATCAGGTATTCAACCTTATAAACCTCAAAAATCAAGGGGCAATTATTATCTTTCTCAGTCTTCTTTATTTTTTTCAATAAATTCCCTCCTGTCGTATAAGATTTCTGTCGAGGAACTGGCCTTGCATTTACATTATCTTCGACTTCGTACTGGTCGACCTCAGTATCAAAACTGAAAATTCGAATTTCCGTCCACAGTTTTTGGGCTATGTTTTCACGTTTCTCCTTCATAGGAGTGACAAATTGCCTCCTGTAATTGTGGAAGCAGAAAGTTCCAATTAAGGTGATGATTTTGGTTGGTTCTTGATGAGGTGGCAACTAGTGACACAAGCTTTCCAAGAAAGAATGTTCCTGGGTGCCTCAGCAGAATGTGTTATGTGCATAAGTGACAAGGAAAACTGCTCGTGTCTCTTCTTTGAATGTCAGTTTGCCCAGGTGATATGTGCATCGCCAGATCCAAGTAGTGGATATCTGCTCTGACAAGGACTTTGGGGAGTCTATCAAATAAGGCTTCTAGCGGTACTATGGGCAATCTGGCTGCACCACAATGATGTAGTATTTATGGGGAGGGCGACATGAACAGACAACGCTCTTCATGTCGTGGCAACTCTTATGGCTTATTGGTTTAGAAGGGTTACAAGGAAGGACCATTCTGTTCATCGTGTGTATTGGATGTTTATCTATTTTAATTTTATTAGCATCAGGTTGATGACTGTTCTCTGGTGATCTTCCTTATCTATTTAATTTTAGTTTCTTCCCTTTGTTTCTAGTGGCTTTAGTGATGGAGTGGAGGAAGTTAGTTTCACATTATTTTCTATGTCCGTCCATTCTGTCAATAGCATGACCTTGTTTCCGGGTACAGGTTCCACCTGGTGAGTATCGCTTATCTGCTTTGGCAATGAAATCACAAAGGACTTCTAGAATCCAGTTTTCTCCGCAGTATGTTGATGTAATGGTCAATAAACCTGTCCTTAATGTGGAATTTCTCCAGGTTAGTTTCATCTGCTATCTGATTCACTTGTAGCATTTTGATATTTATGCGAGTTCTGATGTTGGAAAAATGAAATTGAGCCTGACATTAAGGTTATGTTTTCATTTGTAAAACCAGGCGCAGGTCAATATTTATGGTAATGTTGTTCCGAAGGACAAGTGTAGCTCTTTAATATCTGTTGCACTGTCAAGATTAGATGGTAGGGATCTGGATGACAAGAAGACTATTCATCTTAATGAGGCAAGCTGTGATTTCGTCTTCAGCAAAGTATTTCCTGGAAAATATCAAATTCAGGTACTACTGAGATATTATGGGCACTTTGAATTCTCCAGCATTTCTGTTGAAGGCCAGACGTGTTAGCTTTGATTATGTTTTTTCATTAATTTATGTTTCTTTTGGGGTTTAAATGGAACAAAAACTTCTGCCATCTGTCTTTCATAAGTTTTCACTCATGTCCTATATGCTCATTCTGTTGTATTGTATCATAGGCCATACATAATTATGTTTTCCATTAGTTTTATAATTCATGATGGGGTTAAAATAGAACAAAAACCTCTGCAGTTTGCTCTTTTTAACTTCAATTCATGTCCTGTACGTTGGGTTCATTCTTCTTAAGAATGTATCAACAACGTACCAATAAGAGATCTGGGGCTTAGATTACACTGGAGGAATAAGGGCACATGTGATGGAAACCTAAAAATAAAGGAAGGTGGGGAGTAAGATACATTACAAACTTTTTTAAGAAATTCAGTTTACTTGACTAGGCAGCAGCTGCTGAGGGCTAACGCACTTGAGAATCCTGTGATTAGAGGGGGGAAGAATCCATCAGTCCTCATCTGTATCTCTTTATTCTTTCCATTCTTCATTTTTATTTTTGTCCGCTGACCCGATTTTATAGCACTTTTGGGAATATATCATGCAAGGAATATACATTGTAGAATCACCGACATTGAACCTATGATGGTATAGGTGTTCTTCTGTTGTATTGTATCATTAGTCAAACATGATTATATTTCCCCATTAATCTTTCATTTCCTTCTGCGGTTTAAATGGAACATAACTTTTGCACTCCGCACTTCAATTTTTATTTCATAACCCATATTTTTCCGTTTAAATTTTCATGCCCTGTCTTTGAGTAAATTTTTTCCATTAATTTGACATTTCATTTTGGGTTTAAACGGAACAGAACCTTTTGCAATCCATACTTATTTTTTAATGATTGTTCTTTCTATTACATTTTATCACAGGTCAAACATGAAGGATCAACGGGTGCTGAGGACAACTGGTGTTGGGAGAAACGAACTTTTGATATTGATGTTGGTGTCGAAGACAAGAAGGGGGTCGTTTTTGTGCAAGAAGGCTATTGGATGACCATTTCTTCAACTCATGATGCTGATGCTTTTATCCGTCAACCTGATGCTGCAACTAGACACCTCAAAGTTAAGGTACAATATCATGGTCGGTGAATCATATTTTCATACTATTTAATTTCATTTTCCTGGTTTTTATTATTCTCTGTGATACGCATTGGCATTTATTATCCAAACCTAGGCTTGGTATGTAGTTTGATTGAGGAAAATGTTTTGTTTGTTCTTCAGACTGGATCGCAGAAGATATGCCTTCAAAATCCAGGGGTTCATGAACTTCACTTTGTTAATGCATGTGTTTCTTTCGGGAATTCATCGTTCATGTTTGATACCTCATACGAGTCGGTGAGTTTGTTAACTTTCTGGTTAGCTTGTATAAAAAATTTCATTCGGTTCTTTATAGAGATTTCAATGGTTTCTTGCAGACATTAAACCTGATTGGAGACAGGTATCTCGTTAGAGGAGAAATTCACATTCCAAGCACAGATTATAAGGCATTTGGACCATCAGACTTCGTGGCTGTAGATGTTACAAGCAATCATCGGGTTGGAATTGATACAATTGATACTAAATGGCTCTCTAGAGTTGACGATGGAACTGATGAACTGGTTTTAGAATACTCTACCTGGGCCAGTGTAGGGGAGGAGCTTAATTTTGTTCCTCAACACAAAAGGTGATTTCCGGCTTCTTTCTTCATGAAAATATGATATTGAAAGGGGCTGCTCTTTAAAAATATCAACTATTATTATTTTTTACATGAGACTCCATGGTAGCAGTTGAGATTTTGTTCACAGAAATCATTTTCAGCATGATTTCTTCTCTTGCAAATGGTTTCATTTTTCTGTGGTCCTTTGTTGATGTACATGTTATATTCGATGTTGCACAATTTACAAAGTGAGAACTCTGCACGTCTCTGACTCCTGCCAAGATGTTGACTCACATATATGAAAGTTATTTTTGATGATATGATCTCATGCATCTGGTTCGGACACCAAAATTTTAGGGTTTTAGGTTGTTGAGGGCCCAAACTAAATTCTCATTCAATACCCAACTTTTGTTGCGAGTATATAGAAATGGATTCGTATTTATTTCTGCTGCCCGAGCGCTCTGGGGCCATCAACGTGGGGGATTTTAGGCCCATTGAACTCTCGAATTCCATATACCTTATCATCGCCAAGGTGTTGGCGAACAGGCTAAGGGTGGTAATTGGAGACCTGATCGGACCATTCCAATCAGCTTTCATCCCTGGTAGACAACTGGTGGATAGTGCGGTGGTGGCAGGGGAGATCGTATCCACGTGGAAGGCGAAGAAGAGTGAGGGTTTCATATGGAAAGTTGATTTTGCTAAAGCATATGACTCACTTGACTGGAGATTCCTATGGTCTGTTATGCGCAAGCGTGGATTCCCCGATGAGTGGGTGACATGGGTGAAACGGTGTGTTACGTCTCACTCATTCTCGATATTGGTCAATGGTCGAGCTGAGGGGGGATGGATCCGGCCACAAAGGGGAGTCCGACAAGGTTGCCCGCTCGCACCGCTGTTGTTTGTACTTGCGGTGGACACCCTGGCCACATGCACAGTCAAGGTGTGCGAGCAAGGCCTTTTCAAAGGATTCCAAACAGCAAGCTACCCCGAGGGCTTTCCGCTTTTGCAATATGCAGATGACACCACCTTTTTCATTGAAGGCTCGATGACAGAAGCTCGCATTCTATCAGCATTACTAGATCTCTTTGCAGACTTCTCAGGACTGCAACTAAATCGAGCTAAGTCCGCGTTTGTAGGCTTTGGGCTTACTTCAGAGGAAGAGACACAATGTGCTGAAGCTTTAGGCACACCTCGCGGATCGCTCCCGATGTGTTACTTGGGTCTCCCATTATCAGGGCGACATATTCTAGCAGCTGATTGGCATTCGGTGGTGGAGAAGGTAGAGAGGAGGCTGGAAGGATGGCAGAACAAAGTACTTTCGAAAGGGGGTCGACTGGTGCTTCTACGATCGATGCTTTCTGCGATTCCGATATTTTACTTATCGGTACTTAAAAATACCAGCGGGAGTGGTGAAGCGGCTGGAGGGGGCGATGAGGAGGTTTTTTTGGGGAGGTAGTGGAGAGGAAGACCGAAAGGGGGTGCCGCTAATAGCGTGGGAGATTCCATGCAGAGCTGTAAAGCACGGAGGGCTGGGGATCCTACATCTGGAGTCGATGAATTTGGCATTATTGACCAAGTGGGTGGTAAAGATTGCGACTTCAGCGGAGGGGCTGGTAGTCAACATCCTGAGAGACAGATGTGGCTCCGAGATAGACTGGGAGAGACGTTGGGCTAGAGTCAAAGGAGAGTCCCCTTTCTGGAGCGGCTTGCGTCAAGCCATACCTCGCATTCTCCAGTTCTTTGAGCCCAGATTGGGAGATGGGGCAATATTTCGGTTTTGGACCGACAATTGGTCCAACCACGGCCCAATGCATTTGAGGTTCCCAAGGCTATTTGCGCTAGCACGGCATCCCGAGGCCACGGTCAAGGAATGTTGGGACGAAGCTTGGGTCCCTATGTTGACAGAAGCTTTATCAGAGCTGCGGTTTGGGGAGCTGATGGAGCTGCAAGATAATTATTACCCTTCAGACCGATAGCTGATTCCCAGGACGGTTGGATATGGCGGGGGTCGTCCTTCTCGGTGAAGGATGCATATTTGAAAATCCGAGGAGCAGCTCGGGACGACGAGATGACGAGTAAGGCCCGCCATATGTTCATGACGTGCAAAGTCCCCCTTAAAGTGCGACTCTTCAGCTGGTTGTTGAGGCGCCGAAGGCTTGTCACACGAGTCTACCGACGGAAATGGTCCCCTGCGGCTCCCACTGGCTGCCCTATGTGTGACACGGGAGAGGAAAATTGCTCCCACCTGTTCTTCACATGCCAATTTGCACAGGGCGTTTGGGCATTACAACAATTGGTGGGGGTGGATACCTCCTCAGACGAGGCCTTTTGGGCTTCAGTTTCTGACGGAGGACACGGAAGCCGCCTTGATTGGGGACGCTTGCTCGCGGTGCTCTGGACGATATGGATACATCGTAACAAGGTGGTGTTTAACGAGAGGCCGGCTTCAGTAGAGAATGCTGTTCATGATGTGGAGGCGCTGAAGTCGTTTTGGGGTGGAGGGAGAGGATAGCCTCTTTTGAGTATGATTGTATATCGTTTGTATGCAATTTTTATCGTTAATGATAGCGAGTAGGCCACCGGTTCCGGGTGGTCTTCTTTATTGTTCAAAAAAAAAAAAATAGGAATGGATCTCACTTTCAGTTCCTTTTCTAAATAAATGATGTATGCTTGACTCGTTATAGTTTTATTCTTCCTATATTAATTTTTCCCTTTGATCTACAGTGTCAATCTTTGACACTTCTTTTTTATAATCATCCACATGATTCAAACTCCATTAAACTCCCATCATTGAAAGTACACTTCTTGGGACGAAGCCGCTCAAAAGTCCTACATGAACCTGTTGGGCTCAGTTCATCTTTGGAGTTTCTCAGAGCTGCTCCAAATATGTAGATGAATCTACCACCACGAAAATGTGATATCTCGTCTGTGAGGGGGACAACTTTGTCATTACCATCTTTGTTGCATACAAATGGTGAAGATGATTATGATTTGCCGTCTCCCTCATAATATGAGCGAGTTTAACCGAGGAAGAGTGAGGAGAGGGAATGCCATAATAAAATCATCATGATGATCCTATCTGCAAACAAGATGCTGATGATTTCTCCGTTGGCTTGGACAAAAGAAAGTGATGAAGATGGCTCATTATCATCCTCTTGTCATAGAAAAGTAGACGGGATGAACAACCGATGAACCTGTGAACCCCCCATTTGGACCTTACAGTCCCTTCACCATCAATCCAATCATATCCAAAACCTCCCCTCTCCACTTGTCGCCCGCAGGATCCATGTCGTCTTTGAACCCTCCGCGTCATGTATAGCTCCTGTGAGCTTATCTGACCTAACCCTAGGTCGAGGAAGAAGAGGAAGAAAACAGAACAAGAAAACTCCGATTGGGCACTAATGTCTTCCTGCGTAACCTTTATATAATGGGTACATGGATTGGTTACAGCCATTAAGACTTGTGGGCCTGTAATGGGTCCATTACATATTAAGTAAACAATAACAATATAAATAAGGCTCTTCAGTTAACAGCTCCATCTGTACAAGCTGCTTCCCTGAAAATCACCTCGTTTTGATGCAACCAGATGGCCCTGATACGAAACTGCTGATTCGTATCGGTGAGAAAACGAGAAGGGAGGGAGAAGGCGCCGCGATGGTCATCGGCGTGCCGGGATGGACTACAGCAGGTGGGGCAGGCAGAATGGCCGTCGCCTACGAGAGGGGCCCGGCGGAATGGACGTCGCCGGAGGGAGCCAAGCACATTCTTGTGATACTTCTTGGCTGCCCTCCTCAAGGGAGGGCTGCTCTATTTAAAGGGATTACAGAAGTTCAAATGACTAAAATGCCCCTATTGGGCTAAATGATGAAAAGGGCCTTGATACGTCGGGGTCGTATCAGGCCCACACTACTGCAAATGCTTGGCTTCCATCTTCATTTCCTCTGCCTCTGCAGTTCTGGATTGAGTCCTTGAGAGTCTCTTCGGATGTCACCTTCACCCTTGATAATACCTGGCTGGCCCAAATTGTGCGAGCAAATGAGTACGCATAGAAGAGATGATTGCAGTCTTCTTCCCCATTAGAGCATAGCAGGCATTGTGATGATTTTTTTTTGAATTAGCCTTTTGCAAAAGACTCTTGTCATAAGTCTTCTTCTGGCTAGCCAAGCATTGTGATGATGTGCTCAGACTGTGAACAGTATTTCAAACCAACCAAGAATACCTGACCTCTTTATTTTCTCTGCCCATCTCAGGAACGATGGAAAGGAAACTCTTCTGTTCTATCCCCGAGATCAACATGTGAGCAAGTCTTGATTAACGATTTGTAAATTAGACTGGTTAATATTTTCTTTGTAAGGCATAGTTTTTACTCTTCTTCTCTTGTGGATCAATAGGTTTCAGTCATATCCGACCAGTGCCAACCAGCAATCCGTCCTTTTATTGGTCGGAAAGGACTGTACATTGAAGGATCAGTCTCCCCTGCCTTGTCCGGTGTTTACATCAGGATCATAGCAATGGCTGACAGCATTAATGCTCCGTTGTTGAAAGGAGGGACTGCTCTGGAAACTGTAACTAAAGAGGATGGATCTTTTGTTGGGGGTCCTTTGTATGATGACACTGCCTATGAAGTTGAAGCCTCTAAGGTTTGTTAAGTTTTCTTTCCAGTGCCATTACTCGTGATTTGGGTAGCAGATTTACTTATTTGGTGATTCACAGTTTATACATTATCTTTTTCACGAGACTCTGATTTGTGGGTCTGTACTTTTTTTTTGCATTTTCTGATCCCATACCTATTTTTTATGCATTTTTTTTCATTTTAGATTAGTTAAAATTTCGTTGAATATCTTTTCCATCTCTTTAACTTCTCATTTTCAGTTCTTGGTTTCTTCATATTCGAAAATATTAGGTTCGAGTTTATTTACTCCTGATGTATTTTTGAAATAGTTGGTTTGAAGTATCTTGTTTCTCTATGACTTTTGTGGCAGTTTGTCTATCTTGATAGCAACTTAAATTTCCCTTCGTGTTTTGCCTGTTTGATCTAGAGGTTTCGAAATGATAAATGATCGGGGGGGTTCCATACCTCAAACTAATTGTGTTTTGGGTCGCAGAGTTAGTTATAGTTGATGGTGAAAGGTTCTCCATTTTCTTAGAACAACAGAGATGAATCTGTCAGACGTGGCTTTTATTTTATTCGCATGTACCATGGCACACTATACTGGCCCATTAAGACTCTCTCCTCTCTCCCTATAAGTATATTGAAGCTAATCCTGATTCCGTTTGTAAGACTGTATTGAGGTGAAACACCTATTCTCTTTGAGCTTTGTCTTCTCCTGAATCCTGTCTTCTTCAGAATCATCACATCGGTCATATTTTGCTAGAACACCACAATGTTTTGTGACCTAATTTATGGATAAGAGCGTTATTATTGTTGTTATATCAAAACATTTGGCGCTAGCATAGAATTCTACGTTTATGACATTGGTTGCGTATGCAAACAAAGTTTTGGATTTTTGATTGTGATAAATTCACGTACTAAGTATAGCTCTTGTTCAGCTTTAATGTGTGGGAATCTCCTGATATCATTGTTGCTTTAAGGGGTCTCACTCTTGCTTATGTCTATCTCTTCTCCA
This sequence comes from Wolffia australiana, assembly GCF_029677425.1. NCBI lineage: Eukaryota > Viridiplantae > Streptophyta > Magnoliopsida > Alismatales > Araceae > Wolffia > Wolffia australiana. The sequence continues at coordinate 26,297,727 of NC_135835.1, read as the reverse complement.
TTTCTTCTGTTTGTTATTATTTGATCTCTGCTGGGTATCTTCATACCTGTCTTGCTGAGGACCATAGTAGCTTGAATTGCGATATAAGTTTTTTTTGTATCTATTATTTTGACTGAGGTTTCTAGAATTTATTATCTCATGAAAAACATGTGTTTTCATTATATGTTTAGAAATTTCCAGTGAACTTAAATGTACTTACATTGTCATTAATGTCCTTGTCGATGCAGCCTGGTTACCATGTTAAGCGTTTGGAAGGTTTCACATTTTCTTGTCAGAAACTTGGTAAGATCTTGGTCAACATGTATGACAGAGAAGAAGCTCAAGATGTGTTTCCCTCAGTGTTGTTATCCTTAAGCGGTGAAGACGGCTACCGAAACAACTCGGTTACTGGTATCGGTGGTCGTTTTGTTTTTGATAACTTGTTTCCTGGGAGTTTCTATCTTCGGCCTCTTCTCAAGGTTATTTTATTTTCCTATATGTCTTAATCTATTTGGCTTTACAAGGGAGTTTCCTTCTGCTTCCTATCTATTCTCATCATGAAGTTGGTGTGTTGTGCTTCAGGAATATTCTTTCTCCCCGTCTGCTGTTTCAATTGATCTAGAATCTGGGGAGTCTAAAAGCATAGTCTTCTTTGCCACACGGGTTGCTTACAGGTTTGCCTCTTTCTCTCTCTATGGCTTCCTAATGTATCTCTAAAAAGTTGCTTTAAGAACCAACTTTTTAACTTCGCTTTGGAGATGAGATTGCATTATTTAAAAACAATGTCTTATGTGTGTCACTTGTTGCTTACATGTCCGCCTCTCTCCCACTATGGCCTCCTGTTTATCGCTATATAATATTGCAAAAGTTTGATTATTTTTGTCATACATTTTACTTCAAAATACATCTTTAGATTTCCATCTCTGTTCATTCGTTTTCCATATCTATCTCTCTCTCTCTCTCTCTGGCTTCCTCTTAGTATCTGATACAAAACCGAGAGTTCTCATTAGAGAAGATAGGTATAGAGAAGAACTGATGGTAAGATCATTCCCAAGAACTACGAGAGAGGGAGGGTGTCTGATAGATCATCAGTAAAGGGAGGTGATAAAAGTCATTTCTTCTCCAAAAAATATCAAAGACAGAAAAGGACTCAGGCGCAAGGTGCTCACGTGCAAATAAAAGCTCCGAACGTGTAGGGGAGCTTAAGTAGCGACAGCGGGAGACCAGAAGCACATTCGGCGTTTATTTTGGCAGAGGCAGTTGCAACTGCAACTGAGGGCTGGAAGCAGGATTGGGCCTGCGACCAGAGGGAGTGTCCCCGTGCGGGAGCCCTCACAACGTTTTTCTTCTTCCACTTCTGTTTTCTTCATCTCTTCTTCCCCCACCTTCTCAATCCCAGTGAACTGTGTTGGAACCACAGCTTATTTTTCGTTTTTCTTGGAGTACATTTGTCGTCCTATTAATCGGTAGTTCTTCACCTCCTCACCCCGTCAACTGAGAACTCCGTGGGCGATATCAGGAGGCAGGCGGCAGGAAGAACATCTCTAGACAAGGAGATACAAGAACCTGCAATTTCCATTTAATTCTTGACTGGCCTCCTTAAGGGAAGACTGCCCCTATTAAAATAGGAATATGTAGAGTGAGAAATGATGAAAATACCTCTATCAGGTAAAATGACTAAAATACCCAAGATATGATAGAGATCGTACCAGTACCTCTCTAAAATGTTGCAAAACTTTGATTTTTTTTAGGAAACTTTGATGTAAGCACCCAGTTATTAATATTGTATATATATGACATTGTATTCTTTAAATATGTTTTCTTTGCAACTCGTATTGCTTACAGGTTTCCCTTTCTTTATTTCTGTCTTATCAGAATTCTGATCTGTTTATTATTAGTTTCTCCATACATTACACTGCAATCAATTCAAAGGCTATCTTTAAATTTCCGTCTCTTTTAACTCATGTTTTATTTCTTAGACTTCCTCTCTCTCTCTCTGGGTTACTTTTTGTATCTCAAATAAAAGTTACATAAGGGTGAATTAAGCGCAAACTCTTTAATTTTGCATTAGGATGAGAATGCATTCCTCGTGTCAGAATTGCTTGATCACTGCAATTAACGTGTACTATCCTTGATATCCTACAGTGCATTGGGAAAAGTCTCTCTCTTGTCTGGTCAACCAAAGGGGGGCCTCCACGTGGAGGCAAGGTCCGAATCTAGAGGACATTATGAGGAAACAACATCTGACAACTTTGGCAACTATCGACTGAGAGGGCTCTTACCTGACACAGCCTACGTTATTAAAGTCACAAGTGGGGTTGGCCCTGAAAATGTGGACTTTGACCGTGCCTCTCCAGCCTCCGTTACTGTCCATGTGAGTAGTTTGCTTCACCTGTTTTTGTTGAGCAAGTATTCGAAAGATTGATTTCAGTCTAATCCGTCTTTGATTATTGTTAAATTACATCCAGATGATAAGCAGAATTGTAGATTGGAGAGAGAGAGAGAAGAACAACAACAGGGCCGACCAAATCAAATCAACGTCCTAGGTTCCTTACCATTAAAAGGAAACAGAATCCCAAAATAAAAAAAATTACAGAAATGCCCCTCATTTTTAAAAGTTGTCTCCTCTATAAATTCTTTGTGTGACTTTCCTTTTCTTGTCTTCATTCATCGGTTAAGTTCTTATTTCATGTGGTTGTTTCAGGTGGGGAATGAGGATGTCAAAGGGTTAGATTTTGTTGTCTTTGAGTATCCAGAAATTACGATCTTGACAGGCCATGTAGAGGGTGAAAACCTCAAAGATCTGCAGCCTCATTTGTCCATTGAAGTGAGATCGGCTGCTGATCCCAGCAAGATTGAAATGGTGGTTCCACTGCCATTGTCGCATTTCTTCCAAATAAATGACCTGCCAAAACAGCGGCATCTATTGCAGCTCATGTCTCGGTCTCAGTCGTCGACCCATAAATTCATGTCTGATGTTCTGGAGGTTGACTTGGAGAGGAGACCGCAGGTCCACGTGGGCCCCCTGATCTACAGGCTTGAAGAGTACCGCCAGAAACAGGTGACTCTTCTTTCGGAGACGTTTTAAGAGGCAGTAAGGAGTAGGAGGTTGAAGAATTTTGGTTGTGATTTTCTTGCAGGAACTTACGCCTGCTCCGGTGTTTCCTCTGGTTGTGGGTCTGTCTGTTATTGCTCTGTTTGTCAGCATTCCCAGGTACTAAAAGAGAGATTTGTGGGAATCGTTGTCTCTCTCTCTCTCTCTCTCTCTCTGTGTGGCGTGCTCTCTCTCTGTGTTTTGCTCTGTCACTCTCTCTCTCTCTCTGTGTGTGGCGTGCTCTCTCTCTGTGTTTTGCTCTGTCACTCTCTCTCTCTCTCTGTGTTTCACTCTGTCGCTCTCTCTTTCTATCTGTCTTGCTCTTTCTGTGTCTTGCTCTCTCTCTGTGTTTCACTCTGTCGCTCTCTCTCTATCTGTCTTGCTCCCTGTGTTTTTGATCGGTCTCCGTCTCTATCTCTCTTGCGCTCTCTCTCTTAATCTTATTCATTATTTATCTCTATCCTTCCCTGGCTCAAGTATCCCCTGCTTTCTCTTCCTGTTTTCTCTCTCCTTCCACTCTTCATTCAATCATATCCTTTCTCTTCTTTCAAAAAAACCATATCCTTTCTCTTACATTTGCTTCGCTTTAACCTACCTCACCTTATCGAGATTTATTTTATTTCCCTAGTTTTTATTTTCATCTGATTGATTAATTTCTTTTTATCTTTTCCGTTTTAATCTCTCCCCTTACATCATCTATGAATTTCTCTTCTCTTTCCTTTTTCTCTATCGCTCCCCCCCCCCTTTCCGCACCTTTTATATTCTCTTTTTGTCTAATCTTTTGGTCTCTTCTCCAACCTAGCCTCCTATAATTTTCTCTCTTTCCTTTTCTTATCACTATCATCTCCACTCAGGACACAAACAGAGAGAATGATACTCAGGTAGCTGTTCGTTTTTTCTCTCTTCCTTTTCTGCTCTTCTTCTTCTGCACCTCATGCTTCATTTTCTCTCTCTTCCCCCATCCTCTCCTTATGTATAATTCTCTCTCCCCTTCTTTTATACCCACTTTCCTTCCTCTCCTTTACCCTTTTCTCTCTTTTTTTTCCCTTCTCTTGTAGTTTTCTCTCTTCTCCTTCATTGCTTCATGTATAATTTTCTATTCATTCTTTATTCCCGTCCTTCTCTCCGTTCATTCCCACCTTGTGTATCATTGTCTCTCCGCTTCTTTCTTCTTTTCCTCTTTCCTGTCCCACCTAATATATCTCTTTTTTCCCTCTTTTCCTTTCTCCCTCTTCCCCAATCTCTTGTATAATTTTCCTCTCCTCCGTTCAGGCCTTCCGTATTCTTTTATATCTCTCTTTTTAATATTTTTTGCCCCTCTCCACTATATCTTTCTAAGCACCTGTCCCTTAACTATATCACTAGACTTTGATCAATGTTTTACCCTAAGTTCTATCTTTTTATGTTTTTCTCTTCTCACAGGTTGAAGGACCTATATCAGTATGTAGTTGAGTTTACTCAGGTAGGGTCATCCCCTGCATCTGGCAAGAAGGATACGATCCGTAAACCCATTCTAAAGAGGAGAGCATCTTGACAGGTTAATTCTACTTTGGTATAATTTTCTTGTAGTCAGTTGCAGGCAAGCGTATAATTTTGTTTGTGTTATTCTATTTTATGGAGAACTGCATGTCTCTCTCACCCTCCATGCATCCATCCACCAATGAACATAATAATAGAGGTTTTTAATGTTTATTTCACAAAATACTGGCCTTGTGGTAGAGGATTTTAATCTTTATCAGTAACAGTGAGTTGGTTGGGATTAGATGTCTTCCCTACTAATCCATTAGTTGAAAATAAATAATTTTTTTGATCTTTATTATTTCAAAAAAAAATAAACAATTTTTTTGAGGACCCTGGATCCAACTGAAAACTAAGTTGATTAATGTTCAAAGTTTGAGGAATTGTGATTTTTTCGAGTGATACCATAGAAGATGCTAGTAACTGTGACGCTGCATTCGTCAAGCTAGTGTTTTATGAGCATTGAAATGCAAAGTAATATTAAATCCCATTGTGTAATCCAAAGTAACTTATGCAAAGTAGCAGTATTAGACAATTGTTTGATTGATTATTAATGACATGCATTTGGTGTCAAGGTATTGAATATTTCTGAGAATTGGTGTCGAAGATTGATGCCAATGTATATTTAAAAAATATTGTATTCTCTTAATTTTGACTAATGCATTATTCTTCTTAGTAAAATCATAGGTTTGCATCATGTTAATTTTTTTCTTTAAATCAATTGTATGAAGTGTGGACTAATTCCACTGTGAAAAAGAATTAATATTATGTAGGGATCTATCCTTCATGAGGGTACAAATCTGGCAGAAACCAAGCTGGGGTCAAAAGAAAATTTAGCCGACGATGACAATGATGTTTTAGAACATAATTTAGTCATGCTTTGATTAAATTAAGTGGGGTACTAAATGAGTTTGAATGTAAGTTAGGATTCTATTCTCCAGAATTTAACATCGCAAAAAATGACACGTAGTTAATGAGTAATAACAGAATGATTTACTAAGTACAAAGCACTACTGCTGTCAACTGTCAGGTGGTATGCATAATTTTTGTGTAAAAGGGAGCCAGAAGAGAGATTTTACTGTCTACTTCTTGCATTGATTTTAAGAATTCTCTAATCTTGGCTAAGGTGGACTGCTTCCTTCAGCTTGGGTTCCAACAAATCCTAGTCAAGTATAGCATGAGTAAGAGTTTGTTAAATACCTTGGTTTTTTAGCCTCTCTACTCATAAGCTACCGCTCAACTATGGATTAAGGTTAAAGATTGTAGAATGCTAAAGATTTAGGTTAGGTGTTACCAAGCTGTGATGGAAATGATCAGTTGAGGATCTTAGCAACTGATGAGAGAATTTTATTCGACTCTTCTGTTGGTTCCACGGTTTTGATCTAGTGTGAGTTAAGCTCTTATTACAATTTGGGGTTCTCTTTGTAAAGTCACAGAGGGCCTTCTGGTAATAAAATCGATCCAGAGGGCACAAACTAGAAAGCCATACAATTGTTACACATCTAATGCATATATTAATGATTCAATTATTTGCATCTTTGTCGATGGAGTGCACATACTATTGAATAGTTATGAGTCTGGAAAATTAACCAAATTGTAATGTCAGACGATTCTACCTGCATCGACATGTAATTAACCCATTTTCATTCTTCATCAAATCTGAATGATCAGACAAAGATGTGCATTATTCATCTGTATGAAATCATGTAATGTAATTAACCATAAGAGACTCCTGATGTTTATATTCAATTTCTTGGGAATTTATAAGAAACTTAAAAAATTTTACTGAGTTGGAAACAAGGGACTTGAGACTTCATCTGTATTGAAAAAAAATCTTTTATTGTTATGAATGTTAAATTTGGCCGTGAATTGCCATTTTCAATATTTTGGCCCTAGCAATTTTTTGATTAAATTGTTAAAATTAGTCTAGTTTTGAACTTTTTGAGTCACTAGACTAGTCTTATGGATATGTTATGATTTTTCACATAAAATTTTTAGCCACAATGACCTAGATACTTCAGCTACCACAAATCAAACTTGGGTTTTAATGACAGCAATAAAAAAGCTGCAAGATACAAGAGAGATATTGTTGCAGTATTACATGTGAATTTTAGAATCTTCTTAATTTGAAGCCAAGTCCCAAAGGGTAATCCAATTTGAGCATGATAAATTTCTACTTGATTACAAAAATTACTGCTGGTACTTTGATGAATTTAAAGGTTTTTAGGGATATAATGTTTACGGGCATCTAGGCACTACAATTCTAATTGACATTCTAAAAGAAATAAAAGGAGAATATTTATTTATTAAAGGATTATGTATATTGGTAGGAATTATGGAACTTTGATCGACAACATCTGAAATTTATTGCACAGTGGAATATTGTATCAAAAAAGGATTTAAAAGCTGGGAGACAGAAAACTCATCACCTTCACACTGATAAACTATACAACTGTTTGGTTCCTCTAGTGAGGATCTTCAAGCTATTCAAATGTCAAGGCTTTAGAGGTTTCCATGGGATCTTGAGAGTACTTAATCTCCTCTTCTTTATGCAAATTATGCTGTTAGGAATCAGATTTTCTCTCCATCTAATCTCCACTAAAAGCGACACTAAAGGGAGGAGAAGAAAAGAAAGAGGGAGGAACTGAAGTAGACATGCATGGGTATCAAGTGCAGGTGTCCCCTTTATTTATGCAGTGGGGGGAAACCTTCATACAAGTCCCTAGGAATTTTTAGAAAATTCTCTGTCCTGTAGAATGATTAATAAAAGTCCCAAACTTTAAGTATATCCTCCAACATCGAAAAACATTGTGTGTGTGACCCCTTAGGCGCATGTAGCAGTCTAGTTACTTAATTAAATGGCCCAATAACCTTTATTGGAGTGACCTTAATAATTTACTCTATCCCATATAAATTAATTAAAGAAGGATCAATTCAATCCAACTGATTAGTTAATTTGTCAGCCCATATGGTGCCAAGCTATACCTTGTGCCCTAGAAGATACAAATTAGTATGTCAACTCTCTCATAGAACATTTACTATCATTAGTTACAATGTATATATAATCCCTCATCAGCATGCGGCTCCCAAATGACTTAGGGTATGGTGAGCCATCAAACCCTATTTGGTCATTCGTGTTATTACTGATGTAACAGGAAATCATCAGATTACATCTTCTCTAATACTTCCACCACCCTACCCTGTGATTTTACTACATCATCTTCCTTGAGTCAATCTCCTCTAATATCGAGGGCAAATGTTCCTATCTTGACAACACAATCACCTTTGTGGACATGTGGCTGCATCTGAGCTAGGATGGTTTGGAATGCCCTGATTAACGACTCATAGGCTATAGTCAAAACACGCGTTAATCCGCAAGGCATCTTTGGTGTCTCAAGACTAAGGACCGGTTATATTATTGTGACACAAATGAACGTGAATTACCATTCAAGGATTCACATAGATGAATTGAATGAAATATTTCCCTTAAGAGAACCCACTATAGTCCTTAATGTATCAAGACTAATGGCTACTAGATCAGTCTTAGACATCATATGACAAAGACAAGACAATGTTATTCAATTCAGATATTTCGATGTTTTTCTCGAGTATACTTGAACTATGAATGTTTAGAACACATGCTTAAGAACAAATCATCACTATTATGATCCCATCTAAATTCAATTAGTCATTACATATATTCATGGACTTCAATTATGAGTATCACACATCATTATTATAAATATATATTGTATCAATGAATACAAAAGAGACATGGAATGTTCGATTGTCTATCAGGCCACATAGACTTGGAGATTCTAAAACTTATTTCAAGCTTAAAGTAGGTTCTCCAAGGAAATAGCAAGTTAACTATGGAACTAGTTTAAAACATTTGGTGTGTTTCTATGATGTATGATCACGGAAGGTTACAATTTTTCTTTGGGCAAAAACCTAGACATGAAGACCAGTCCAGTCAGGTTGACTGGTAAAGATCAAAGTTAGAGTTAAAAAACACAATTTCATGGATTTCAAAAAAAGAAAGCTCAGAGGTAACATTGAAAAATAAAGTACAAGAATTAATGGAATAAATCAAACAACATCTTGACATGAATTTCCATTACAAGGGATAATAAATGATAATATTTTAAAGACAATCTTAGAAAAGAGGATGTTCTCATTTATAAAGGTTCCGCTAAATATGGTCTCCCTTTCTCCTACACTTCTTGCCTTTGCCCTACTTAATCATCTCACCGCATCTAATTGGAAAACTTTTTGGTGTCACCTCAGGTGCCAAGTAGTGTTAGGTCTTGTGAACCTGAGAGAAGGAATCAAATGTATTGCTATTTACAACATAACCTATAATGAATAAAATTGAAAATAACTTAAAAATATCTGAAAAAGTAGTCATTCGTTTTTTTCGTTCTTCTATTTCATGTTGATGTCCTACACTTTACCTTTTTCTATTTAATGTTGATGTGAGAAAGTGAGAGAGTGAGAGAGTGAGAAAGCAAGAGAAAGAAAATGAGAGGGAGATTGTAAGAAAATAAGCAAGTGAGAAAACAAGAGAGTGAGAGAGTGAGAAAGCGAGAGAAAGAAAGTGAGAGAGTTGGCACTGAAATCCCTGAAAAATCAGGTAATATAAACAACAAATCATTCCAAGAAAAAGTAGGTGCTTGGAGATTTGTGCCAAAGACTTCATTTGGTGAGATCTACAGACTAAAGGTATACTCCTAAATTGTTCTACATCATAAATAGTATTTAAAAACCATTGTTCTTTTCTTATTCATATCATCCCTCACAAATCATAGAGGGGCAGTATAAAGGAGTGTCAAATCATAGATTTTTCCCTGGAAAGTCATGATGTTATCATATATCTATTTTACTATATTTGTATGTCATAGTATGAAACCAATTTTCCGCTTAGAAAATTTTCCCGAAATATTAAAATATCTTCTTGAAATTACCTATTTTCCTATCTTAAAAAATAAATACTTCAAAATTCTCAGATTTCCTCTACTTGTACTCTGTGTATCCTTTTATGTCATTTATATCTTAATATCATTTCATCTTTCAAGCCTAAAATCCTTGATGTTTGAACACTTTCCCTATCATAAAAGTTGAGTCAGAAGGGTGAAATATACAAATACTATGGATAATATCAGGTAAATCAATTTTTTACCCTACCTGAATTTTAATTTATTTGATTACTTTGAACAGCATGCTGATGGTTTGGATTTTAATGGTTTGATTATATTATTTATTGAGACATTCATTTGAACACAATAAATTGTTTGACTTTTATTGGGGGAATCAAATTTGTGGATTTTATACATTGGAGTGTAGTTTATTATTGATCTTACACATAAAAAGGATCAATAAATACTGGTGATCGTATTTAGTATTTTACACCGAGACGTTTCCTGTTTAGTTTCCAAATAGAAATTTATGGAACATAAGGATTTAAACTTTGTGACGTGCAGGATTAATTATTTCAATCTTGTATTCTATATGAAGCAAAATATTAAATGCTTGAGGAATTTGTGACTCTCTTATCATATATCAGGACCATGAAAGGCCATTAGAAAAACTTGTATGACACATTCATTTTTTTGTATTTCTTGCATCTCCAAAAAAAATGAATATGTTGAGACAATCATATTTCACTTCAAGGGAAACATTAAATATTTGAATAAGTCTCTATTTCTGAAACATTTTTATAGACTGTGTAGAAAATAGCTTAAGAATTAGAAAGCAATGCACCTTAGTCAATTAGGTTAATGAATATTATTCCTCATCTATGCTTCCGAGGTACTACAACCTTCAGATTTAAAATCAAGCATTTTCACGCATGATATCACATTTTAAAATGTTGAACCAATCAGAATTTTTTATTAATTCAGTTCGTGCTAGAATTTAAATCCTAAGCATTCAGAGGAGAAAATGTGCATGGAAAATATATATCCGTACGCACTAGATGACAGCTACAAAATAGATAGTGTTTGGAAGTGGGGTCAGGTTAACAACCCAACCCCCCTGAAAGGGCTGTTTGTAAGTTGGGTTTGCCTAATGGACTTCTTACTTGACAAAGAAAATCTGGCATAATTATAATGGATATGCAAAGTTAAGCTGAGATTATATATAATAGGCAACCCAGGCTGTATCAAATCTTTGGTGTTACATCTCAAGGAAGATAAATAAAATTATATTAAAGATTCAGTATTCTTAAATTATTTAAAATTATAATGTCAAATTCCCAAAAAAAAAGACAAACACATCTACTACTATATTTATTTGATAGCCTGAGCTTTTAAGAAATCAATATCCACATCAAATATTAGAGATTGATTCAATATATTTCTCATAATTCATGCAATGTAAAATTAGAATTTTATGGTTGAAGATTTAAACCAGCTATTATATCTCACACGAATAAATAAATCATTGTCTAAATTTAGGTTACTTGTTTGGTTTAATCTAGGAAATCAGACGACATGTTGTTATGAAAATCACGGAGAGTTTTTATACTTAATAGATATCAGATAAATACAAACTATTAATGATAGATTTCTGAAAATACTTTTCAGTAATATATTTTAATAAAAAATGTGGGGATACGCTCAGCTTATTTCGAAAAACTTAAATGATATTAAAAGAAAATGTGACATATGGCTAAAACAAGATTCTAGAATTTATATTTATAACTCAAATATGTACTAATGAAGTTTTCTAATTTAGGAGAATCTAGAAATGCAGATGAATCTTAAGTTACAAAAATCATGAAGACATCAGAAACTTTACAGAGATGAGATGAACATGAAATTTCAAATATAGCTTTCTGAGAATAATTTCTGAAATTTTCAAAAATAACTTAAATAAATTTTAAGTAATTTTTTTAATAATTTGTGATGAGACATTCAATATATTGATCAATTTTTATTTAACTTAAAAATATAATATAAGGCGTTAGTATGATCAGAGTAAGAGTGATATTTATTTATTCTTGTTAACTATGTGAAATTTTGTATCCTTTGTATTTTTTATATGGGTTAGGATAGTCGGTAATGCTATGGTGCAGTATCAAGCCTGAGGTGATGATGATGCATAACCAAGTGTTTATATCATATTTCTTGTTGATGAAGGCTTAGTCCTTTATGTTGATAAAGGCTTAATCCTTTAGGAAATCAAGATTCCTAGTCTGCAATACTGCCACTTGCTTGTAACTTAAAAAAAAGCTTGAATAAACCTTACAAAGATACTATCCAGAGACATAAAATATCTTGAAAGGGCAAGATCTATAGTTTGCTTTTGTAGTATAATTTTTCACCAATAGAAAGAGAAGAGGTAATCTGAAATTAGAGCTCAATTTGCCAATATGGGTTCCAAAAGAGAAAGGAGAAAGTATTTAATGTTCAAAAATAAAAATTTCAAATTAATTTAAATGAGAGAAAAAACAAGGTGGCTGATTTAATTTCAAAATGGCACAATTACAACTTTTTGATTCAGTCCATAAGCCATGATAGATAAAACAAATCATTGCAGTTAATTGTATTTTTAAAAATTTTATGATCACTACATTTCTCATTTATATTTATGTGTGATAAAATAATCCGTTGATTAGGATATTAATATCTATAATAGGTAGATAATTGTACTTTGGCCATGAATTGTCACTGGTCAAATGATGTCTGATAGATATAAATATTGGAGAAAGTACATAAAAAATGGTGATTGATATAGCATACAAAGCTTGATTCCTAACTTGATGATTTAACCCATTGATCAGAGGATCAAACATGAGATGTATTTATATACATATAGGTATTTATCCAATGCATATGCTAGTTCCATAGTTTTAACAATTTAAATTTGGTTCTCTTCGTATGCATACTTCATGATATCAGTTTACATTTTCAATATGATGTCCATCCCATTTCTGGAGCATTGACTTGGTGGTTAAACGCTAATTATTATGTTAATATCTAGTAAGTTACATGTTTATTGACATTAAAATGATTATACTGGTGTGTTATAAAGCCTAAAATGATTAAATCTATTCGTAGAGTTACATTTTGATTTTTGGATTTTTTGGTATTTTCATCAATCTTTCTGACATCGTACTAATAAATAAAATAATTTTCTCGGTTGAAATATATATGTTTAGAATCTTCTGATATTGAAATCATGATGATATCATTTTTCTAAGGCGGAATATTTTTTATTTTTATGAATTTATTTTATTTTCTAGAAATTAATCAGCGGTTTTCATTTTTTACTTCTTACCCTGCCACGCTTCATCATTTAATTTATTTGAATAGGGATGAATATATATTTTCCCCAATGAGTAGTACAGCTTATAATTGCAAAAAACAAATCATAATGGACAATGATGAGCTGATGTGGTTTTTATTTTTTAAATTGGAAAGGTGACATGAATCAAGAGAAAAAGAAGGAATTCAAGTGAAATGAATGTGATCGCAGAGAAAGAGAAACAAGGCAACATGGTGGCGATGCAAATTATTACTCTATTGTATGCTTATTTTTTAGAAGTAAAAAAGTGCAGTGTTTTGCCACACAGAGTAAAGATGTGATTGGAAAAAAGAGATAAGTGCATTCCTATGGTGTGCGGTGATGTATCACCATAATGCACTCATATTTGTTAAACATATTATTCTTTTTTCTTTATATTAATCATATAGGGACACGTGGAAACTATGGAGTCAACTTTCAAGAAAGAGGCAACAAAATCTGAGCCAGTGATTGTGAATTTTCATTGAAGAAGTTACATTGGAAACCCTAGATGTCCTAGGTGGGAAGGAGAGATATTTTTTAAAATCAAATCAACATCTAAGATTTCTCTTACTTCAGGCCTGATATTTGATGATCTAGACGGCCAATTGAGCTGAAATTTTAATCCCAACTTTGTCTTTTTCCCAGATTTCCATCCATCTCTTTGGATTTATAAGGCTAATTGAAAGAGAGTAAGCTTTGAGGTCCATCAAGCATTATTCATTGGTATCTTTAGTTGTAGAGGAGAGGCACTACAGAAGAGAAGGAACTTGCATTTGGAAATCATTGTGGTCTTGGCAGAAGTTAAGAACCTAGGGTAAGTTACTAGTCTTACATTATCTTATCTTCTTCATAATAATTAGTTAGATCTACTTCTTCCGATCCTAAACCCAAAACCCAAAACCCTAAATGAGGAGGATTGGAGCTTTTTAGATTCAAGAATTAAATGATGGGGGGATATCAGAACTGTCACCTTATCGGCAATGGCTGCTTCCGTCTAGTTTCTCTACTAGGAGTTTAACCGCTTTTCTTGGTTCTTATGATTTTTGCATATTATATGTGACTGACTCTTGTGTTGTCATGTCGGCAAAATAATTCTACCAGGATTTTTGAACAGTTTACTGTTTGCCGTTTATTCTTATGTTTTCTCTTTTCCAAAGTCAGATATTCCTTCTTTTGTTTGTCATGTGATTAGAATCTCAGGTATTTGCTACGATTCTGAAGGGATTTAAAGGAACACAAGAGAAAGATGGAGTCTCAGTGAAACTTATCACACTGCTGCCATGGAGATGATGAGGAATCTAGAACAGACGACGGCAGCAGGCGAAGAAGCCACTGCCTCAGTGGCTCGATTGGAGGACAAAGAAGCTGCAAGACAAAGTCAGCCGCTTAAATCCCCCCAAAATGACTTGTAAATTCCCCCCAAATTTTGCTGTATAGGGTTTAGGAGCATGATTTGTGGTAATAAATCCCCCTATGATGATAAAGAGCGAGTCTCCTCATAAGTTGCCATTGCCCTTCTCCCCTCCCCATTATTTACATAAGAATAAACAGAATGTTCTTCTCCCTTGGTTTATGCATAATCAGTTTGTTCCCAGCAGTGTGATAAGTTTCAATGACATTTTCCGACTCCGACTGAGACAAATTCAACTATAGATAACGAGACAAGATGGCAGGATTTGACGGTCCTGGCCTGATCACTGCTTTTAATAAAGACCTTCACCTTACCCGAAGTTCGGTCCAGTTCTGGTTTGATCTTTTTTGGTCCCAGTCCGATCGGCCTGGTCAAGTTGGATAGCCAATGTTAAAGTCAAAATAGAAAAGTCATGTAAGTCATATTGACCGTTTAATATAACCAGCTTTAGAACCGCTGGTAATGAATGCTCCTTCTCTTCCGTTCTTTCTCCCTCTCTTGGTCTTTCTTCATGGAGAACTGTTGGGGTGAATAGAGCAGGAAGAAACATACGATAGAGGAAGAGGTTGCGATGGGTTCTCGCAGCCATCTTCGTCAAGTGATGTCTACTAAGATGAGTTCCTCTTCGTCAAGTGGGAGCCCTGCTGATGGTCAAGTTTGCTTCGGCTACAACAAACTTGATTGGGCCTCCCCGTCGAGGGCAGAGCGGTCATTTCGGATAACTTTTAGAAATTCACTAAAAGGTATAACATAAATTATCAAATAATTTACTTCCGGTTCCGGTCTGGTCAGGCCTGCCCTTGTAGTTCCAGATCGTCCCTGACGTGGACGATGGACGGGATGGGGCAAATTTCATCCCGTCCGACGTCCAGACCGTCCTAGGGATGAAGGACCGGGACGGTTTTTCGACCAACGAGAAAAAACCGTCCCATCCAATCGTACCGGGATGGTTTTGCGTCCAGTCCAGTCCTCCCAGGACGAATTTTCATCCCAGCCCTCGTCCGGACGAAAAAAACCCATTTAAATTTAATATAGATTTTTTCTAGTTTTTTAGGGAATTACGTAGGAGAGACAATGCGAAGGGACATATTTACAATTATTTCTGAGCGGCGTCCATCTGCACGCACGTAAAATATAGGGACTTTGATGCAAATTGTCATAGCGAGGCCCGTGGCAACATCTCAACCGTCGTATGCGAATCCGGCAGTTTTCCGTCCAGATTCGTCCGTCCATCGTCCGAGACCTCCGGACGGACGGTTTTTTCGTCCCATGGGACTAAAACCGCCCCATCCAATGGTCCCCGGGAAACTTGTCTGTATCCTGGGATGAGACAATTTTTTCGTCCCGGGACAAAAAAATCGTCCCGTCCGCATCCCTGCACTATACCTGCCCTAAAATGGCGGACTTATGATCTTGGATTCTTGGTTTTGGCCGGTCCAACAGGGGCCCAGGTCCTAAATGTGTGTAGCTCCCATATGAGTGCAGACAGTATCCAAGCTTTGTGAGACGCGCATTCCAAGACAGTATTTACAGAGTTCTGACGACATCACATGTTTTTCTTTCTCTTGGAAATGAAAAGGGCAAACAAGAGCAAGGCCAGCAAACGATAAAGGCCGGTAAAGAGAGGTAGACGCAGCAGACATGCGTTGCTTATTACCGAGGATGATCACTTCGACAGTCACGTCATCGTGATACTTTCTTCTCCTTCCAACTGTGATTCTCAGTAGCTCTTCCACCGTTAGTCCTGTCGATTTTTTTTTTTCAAAACCAGTTAGAAATAATTGCTACCCATGAAGTTTAAGGCAATGTAAAGTTCAAATCAACAGTTACCTGAGAGTTCGGCGACCTTGGAGACGAGCTGCTCGATGAGGAACTTGGCGGGCTCGCCAAAGGGGTGATCTTGGACGAACTGATGAACAAGGCCGACCACGTCTTCGTTGCTGAACAGATCAAACAGGCCGTCGCTCCCCAGGACGACGAACAGATCGTCTTCCGTCACCCTGTGATATGTCGTGAAAGGATTCGTGTAAACGTACGGCGGGCTGATCAGATTCCGCACCCGTAGAATTCCCATCAGCATGTTGTTTAGTTTGCTCTGCATGAAACCTAGATAAAAAAAACTCAAAACTTCTATCCAACGCTTAGAAAGAACTCAAATTTTAGCCTACCCATAGGAGAAAATTTTAAATTTTAAGCTGCCCTGAAAAAAGAGTTTAAACTTTAACGTACCCAGAGAAATAAAAACTCCGATATTAATCTACCCACAGAAAAAAAACTCTATCTCTGACCTATTCAGAATAGAAAACTACCCAGAAAAAAAAACTCAAATTTTATCCTACTCAACGAAATAAAAAGTCACTTTTTAACAAACCCAGAGAAGAAACTCAATCTGTAACCTACCCAAAATTTAAAAAAACTCAAATTAACCTGCCCAGAGAAAAACTCAAAGTTTAACCAACCCAGCGAAAAAAAAACTCAAAAAATTTAGTCTACCCAAGAGGAAAAAAGAATCAAATTTTAACCTACCCAGAGAAAAAAGCTCAATTTTTAGCCTCAAAATATTAAATGTCTCGAATAAAAACTCAAAAATAACCTATCCCAAGAAAAAAACTCAATGTTAAACCTACTCAGAGGAAAAAACACTCAACTTTAAACTATCCTGAATAAAAAGTCCAATTTTAAGCCACCCAGAAAAAAACTGAATCTTTAACCAACAAAGAGAAAAAAAAACTCAAACTTTAACCTACCCAGAGGATAAAAAACTCAATTTCTTTAACCTACAAAGAGAAAAAAAAACTCAAATTCCAATCTACCCACAGAAAAAAAAAATTAATCTACCCAGAGAAAAAAACTCAAAAAATGTTAATCTACTCTTGTGCGTCACTATCTAGTATCTTATATCATTTATGCTATAAATTGTATCTAACTTCTTTATATATTACTGCTTCCATCACGTCACTATCATATAATTTATAATTATCATGTCTTATCTTTTTAATTACAATGTAAGGAGACTTAAATTCCTAATCACTGTTCCCAGTGGAGACAATCCTTATCACAAAGTAGAACTATTTTTGTGGACGAAGATGTTTAGAAATGTCATTAATTAAAATAAAATTCCAAAAACTTCATTAATAAATTTAAATGTTAATTATGATTTTCTCACAGGGCATAATCCACTTTAAAAATTCATACTTGAGCACTTTGATGAAAATGAACTAAAAATTTAATATAGATGATGTGTGATGGCTTAATATGGCTCTATATCTATTTTAAGTTAAATTTTATAATTTAGAAACATCTATGAAATAAGATGAGTGCTTAGTTATAAAAACAATGAAGACACCTACTTCCTTATTGATAGTAGATAAATGTTTTTTACAAATCTGTTTATAAAAATATTTTTTAGTAATATATTTTTTAATAATATGTAGATATATATTTGGTACATATCATAACATTGATTAAATTGAAAATATACAGTGACATGCGATGACTTATTGTCTGTCATATATAATAATAATACTGAAAATAAAATTTAAATACATTTATGGTATAAATTACAAAAGGAGGTGTCTTTGGTGAAGTGTCTCATCAATCAAGAAATGAGTGTGTAAATGGAGCATTACTTTTAAGGAAAAGGTAATTAGTTCAACCAAATCAACTATCAGGTCCTCATGGAAATCTTCTTCATTTCTGCTTGATATCATAATTCATGTCATCACTAAATCACCTCTAACACTTGAATATCATTAGTAACCCAATCATGGCACAACTGGTGGAGAAGAATCACTTGAGAGTGCACTTTTATTCTGATACTGAAAGAAAATCGTTTTGAAATCCTTGTTAACCCAAGATATGAGTGTTCATATGTGACCTACCATTAGTACAATGGCTTCATCGAATTGATAGGATATGAGTTGATCTACATATCAAGCTTATGTCTTGAATGAATGTTGGGTGTCTGCTCAAGCTCAGGAAATAATACTTCAAGTGATTCACTAAAAATTTGTTGGGCGATATGATAAACTGAATTTTGAGTGATTAAGATGCCTTAATTCCTGTCATTGTGAAATTCAGATTATGCAATTCAATTTATAAATTTACCCCAATACTTATACGTATAGTGTGAATATCAGGGATCGTCCAATAAAGGCTTAGTAGGTAATGAGATGTTCAATCTGATTAGTGGATTTTGAGCTGAAGTTGGGAGAGGAATATATAGGAGATAATTGGAGATAATAGGATTTCTTGATCTTGTCAAGAAGATCAAGAACCTCAGGATGGGTAAAAATAAATTAGGATTGTATTTATGAGAAATCTATTTAGGCTTCTTGATCTTGAAATCAAGATCAAGAAGTCAGAAATAGAGTAGGGACTAAGATAATGTAAGTGGGAAGGATAATCTATATAGGAGCTGATTCAACTTTCTCAAGAGTTTTTATGAGGTGTCTAATTTTTAAACTAGAAGGAAATGAAATCTATCTAATTTTTAGTTCATTTTTGTTTTCAGGTCTCAATATTCATCTCAATAAAAATAAGATTTGATTCCTAGAAAGGGCCAGAACATTTCGCCCAAGACAAGGCGATGTAGAAGAATACAATCTAGAAATCAAGACCAGAAAATGCAATGAAATAAACTCAGAACCTTGTTTGATCCAAGAACTTCCTCCTCTGTCTGCTCATCTGTGGATGGAAGACTCCAGAATGGGGAGAGAAAAGAAAAAAAAGGGTTTAAGTACCTTGGGTGAAAGGGTAAAGTCCTTTCCCGTTTGCCCTTGGTCGTCCCTTCATTACAAGAGTTCTAGTAATTTTCTGGCAATTTCCACCATTGGATTGAAATTATATGAAGTGAAAAACCTACGATCAAAATTTGAGCATGATCCAACGGTGGAGTTGCGAGATATGAGGGTTCGAAGTGGGTTGTCTCCCCACTTTACTATTTTCTCTCTCCTCCGCCTCCACGTGTTCTGTGCTCGTTTTGGCTCTTCTTTCTCCAAATTTTTCCCTCCAAAATCCTCCAATCTCCTGCTGAAACCTATCATGTAAAATATTTTGACTCAAATAAGCCTTTTGTCAAATGTATAAATATATTCTGATATCAAAATGTCCTGGAAGAATACCCAAAGAAAATCAGAAAAATCCTATACTCACCAAATTAACTTCATTTTGATTTAGTGCTCAATAAGTGGTTCTAATGCATTTAAATCACTTTAATACCCCCAGATAACACACATTTATATCATTTTACAACTGAATTTGTGTGTTATCACGATCCAAGGCATACAAAAATCTTGAGAAGGAACTTTCCCTTATCGTAAATGCTCAATGGTGACGCCAACGAATATATAGTGTGAGCACATAATGTAGTAGTTTGTTCTAATACTCATGGTCAATTACCTCAGATTGATTTAGGGGTCAATGAGTGCACCAACTGCAAAGTCATGGTTGTGAGTAAGTCTTGATGCATAATTACTCATCTTAATATTGATCGACCACAACCATTTTAGATTGATGTATGTTCCATTGTGTAGATGACTCCGATGACTTGAAAAAGGCTCCCATCTCTGACCCTTTGTATAACACTGTCCAAAAATCTTGTTATTTCTTTGGCACATTGGGCTACCAATCTAACTGGTAGCCTTCTACAGTTTTTAATTTTCCATAAAATCCTTATCATTTCCAGCTTCTCATGTGATTTTTATAGCACATTTAATGTCATTATGTCAACAATATCTGTCTTCTTGATGCTAACAACCATCATGGTGCAAGTAGAACTTTACCTTGTTAGGTAGTATAAGGGAATCATCCTCCAGTCAGTCAGCCCACACTGCAGACATAATGATGCATAACACTTCTCTTTCTCCATTGATCCATGTTTGGAATCAGCTCTATCATTGAAATCATCATTATCATAGAAATGAATAACAACCTTCCTGATAGTACATACGTGAAACATGGACTACACAACCCAGATTGGATTACAAGGACGATGACATCTACAACACATAATGAATCTTTTCTTGTACTGAAATGCATGATCATCGACTTTAATTCTTCATCAAGCTTATTCATCATGTTCTTTTTTTTTATGGAGATAATCTCTTCTCACCATTCACAACTGTATCAGATTGTGACAAATTTAATTTAGGGTGAAATAATGATGGGCATTAACTTCATAAGTGGCACATACCTTTGACTTCAACTCAAACTCATCCAAAACATGAAGGATGCTCTTGATCATTTATCCCCCGTGAAGGGCCATCTCAATGAGCATATGCTGAGAATTTTCTCAGATAGTTTCCACTAGGCATCTACCCAATGCATAGTTCCCCAAGAAGGCAGTGTTGCTCTCTGAAATCCACACAGCAAGAAGGCAATGAGTCACACTCAGTCAATGTGAGCCAATTTTTGGCCAAATGACCTTCTTCAGCTTGTAAATGGTCTGCCCCTTGATCTTAGTTTCTCCCATTGTTGGAATAGAGATCTCTTATTACACGTTATAACATAGAAGTCGTATGAAACACTTCTTCACAATGTTATTCTGTGGTGAATTAGACAGACATGCACAACACCAGTTATTTTGTTTTCTCTTACGCGTGGACATTATAATATTTCCTCATACAACTTGACTTGCCAAATAAGTTTGTCACTGACTGTTCCATTCTCCCTCGACTCCATTTTCCTTTCAGGTCAGCATGCACTTTATGGTGAATGTTTTAAACATGTCTTCAAATTAAAGTGCTGTTTTGATATTTCTTATCTTTTATGATGCCGTTGCAAACAGTGCATCACATGAGATTTTATCTCTCTGGTGTTTGTGACACTATCATTTGATTCAACCTGACAAGATACTTGTACAAAATTATGTATTTCAGATATACCACCTTGATCTACTCTATCAAATATAAAATTACTCCCCTGTGCTTTCTTAAAAAATACTTGATGCTTAAAAGAGTGGCATGAGAATATGTATTACAAGAACTTACAACCTCTCATTTTGGGAAAATTCATACTTAATAATAAGGGTATCTATTGAAATTCTGGAAACCCAATCTTTGTATTAAATTTAAAGTTTTTAAGTAACCTAGGTCGAATAGGAGGAGGAAGATGAAAAAATTGAGGAAGAAGAATGGAAAGATGAAATCTTAGGAGATAAAGAAAGTGTAAGGGTCACTCTCTAAGTTATTAGTGGTCTTGTTTGTTTGTTATATTGAACTACTGAATCAAGGTCTATTCTCATGACCCTACAAGAAGTTCAGCTCTTGTATAGAAAAATTAGAGGAGATTTCACAAGCACGTGTATAAAGAAAGTGTATCATTTTCAGCCACAAGCACCTGCCACCTCATTTCCCAACACATCTGCATACTCATAAACTCTTGCCTTCATTGACTTTGTAAAATTGTCTACGAGTAGCTCTACTGATAGGAAAGAGGAGTTCTTGTATCAATCATTTACATTCCTCGCATTTGACCTTGAACATCACTTATACCTATATCTCTAATTGTTGGAGAAATAAAACAAAATGTGAGGTAGAAAAGATGAAGCGTCTTAGACGAGGAAAAAACTAGATGAAAAGAAAATATAAAAAATCAAAAGAATAAGAAAAATAATTAAGAATATGACTATAATAACAGAAAGATGAAAAATAAGAAGAAAAATAACAGAGGGAAGAAACGTTTGGGGGAAAGGCAATTTATGCAAATAAATATAATTAAAAATATGGGAAAAGGATGAAGAAGGAGAATAATAAAAAAACAACAAAATAAAAATAAAAAACCATGAGAATAAGATAAATAATAAAAATATAAACAATAATACAAAAACAGAAGAACAAGAAGGACAAGAATGAAAGGAAGAAATTTTGGTAAAAGAAGAAAGGAGGAAGGAGCTGAGGAGGGTGACTAAGAAAAATAGGAAAGATTTTCAGAGAAGGAAAAAATAAAAATATCATAGGAATAAAACAAGAAGAATGGAAAGAAGAAAATCTAATATCTGTTAATAATAATAAACAAGAAGAAAGACAATAAGAAAACATAATAAGAAGTAGAAAAGCGGAAGAGTAATAAAAGCGACCAAGAAAAAGAAGAAAAATAATCAAAGAAGGAAGAAGAAAAAGAAGAGAAAAAGGCAATGAAGAAAAAAGATGATAGTTAATGATGATTATGAAACAGCACTAGAGGTAGAGAAAAATATCAGGGCATTAGTTAATGATGATTGTGTGTCTGCATGTACCTTCCCTATCGCTGGGCATATGCTGAAAATAATCTCAGTCAAAGTTCAAAAAGGTGAGAAGTGATGGGTAACAGCATGTATCATAAAGGATACTGCTGTTATTCATTATCTCCTCAATGTATCTACGTCTATCCTTATGTTATCTTTGATTAAAATATTTTTCCATTTCACTATCTGTTATCTGCATCAATGCCCTGGTCCACCACAACTCTCAAACCCAGTATCTTAGTCACACCATCGTCTGATCCTGAACTTTCCCTAATTCATTTTCTACCTAATCACATCCCTTTTCACCAATCCTCTAATACACCTGTTGCAGCACCTACCCAATTCCCCTTTCCAACACCACCTACTTCTGCTCGGTCCTCAACCCCCACCCCCACAATGTTTTTCCAAATCTAGCTGAAATCTACCTTACTTCTGAAAATTATCTCACCACCAAATATCATTTATATACATGTCGAGCCTCCACCACAATTCCTTCAGAACTTATCAGAGTGTCTGAAACTCTTTGTCACCCACTCTGGAACCAAGATATGAAAAAGGGACCTCGCCCCTTTTTCATTCTCCACAACATGCATTGGCTGAAAGTAGATAATTTTCAACAGTGACACCATATTTTCCGGATGGAAGGCCTGCCTAGTGGTTAAAAAGTTTATTCAAACCACTATAGTTGACTACCAGGAGACATTCCCCCATTTTGAAGACAACCACCCTCCATCTTCTTCTAGTATTTACAACCACCCCTCATTGGGACATTCAACAACTCGTGTATCCAATGTGTTTCTCCATGGAAACCTTGATGATATCACCTACATGCATCAACCTCCAGGTTACACTTCCTCAATGCCATCGTCTCATATATGTTGTCTAAAAAAAAGCTTTATATGGCCTTGAAGAATCTCCTTGTGTATGTTTTCATAAACTTAGTTCCTTTATCCTGACTATTGGCTTTCTTGGATCACAAACTGATTCATCTCTTTTTTTATAAAATGTCTTCCACTTACTCCCTTTATCTACTCATGTATTTGGATGATATTCTTTTTCTCCTTTCAGATCCACACGGAGTGAAATTATGTCATTCAATTTCTCAGTGATGCCTTTGTTGTCCAACCCTTAAGATCATCACATCATTTTTTCACATTCAACTTCACCGAAGTCCTTTAGAAATGTCTCTCTCCCAAAAGTTAATGTACCTTAAAATGACCAGATAAAGCAATGCAAACTGGCAAGTACTTCATGTTGTGTAGAATCCTTGTGGAGTTAAAAAATACAAAAGTCTCATGATACAAATAGTATCATAATTTTTTGGAAGTTTGCAATATCTCACTATTATCTGGCCTGATATGTGTATGATGTGAATAAGGCATGTCAGCACATGCATGATCCCTAGTCAATTCAGCAAGCTTCCTTTTAACATTTACTTCACTGTATAAAGATACAAATGATTACAGTTCTTTTTTCAATTATAAATTATCCCCTCAATTAGAAATATTATTGATGTTGATTGGATAGGCGACACCACATATCGTCCTTATACTATCAGGTCCCTCACCTTGTTTATCTCACATATCGTTTCCCGTTATCTGGGGCTCCAAGAAGCTAACTACAATTCCTCGATCTTCCACTGCGTCTGAGTGCAAAGATGTTGCCAATGCCACTACATACATTATTTGGACAAAATCTCTCCTACCTGAACTTTCAACTTGTCGCTAACTCGACCCCCATTAGATGGTGTGATAATAGTCTAGGTGCCACCTATCTAACCAAAAAATACCCTATTTCATGCACCTACAACACACATTGAAAGTGATTACCATTTTTTTAGAGAATGCAAAGTTCAAGGAACTATGCATGTAAACTTGATTCCCTGTCATGATCAAGTGCCTTATCTTCTCATCACGCAACTGACCAAAGCTCACTTTCATTGGATCCACTCTAAGATCAATCTTGTATCAAACTTTGGCTTGATGGGGAGTGTTAAAGACACAAAGATAAATGAATTTGTAGATTCTAAAATATATGACATGACACACAATCTCATGATGACCTAGTATGGCAGCTCAGCCATCTAAAGATCATGAACATCATCCAGAGCCTTCCACCCAGAGGATGTGAGCCCCTTATTCATTATATTTTTAAGAACTCTGTTTTAGTCAATCTCTATATATAGACACACATGTAAAGTTTAATGCTAAATGACTTTGCAGTCATCTATTCTGTCTCATTCCTTCTTGTCCCTTCCTCTCTATTATATACGGATATCATTCTCACCCTCATTTTCCTACTTTTCTATATTTCCATCAAATGGTGAGGATTTGAATTTGTGATATTTGTCTCTCTTGCTTTATAGCTAACAAGAAATTATTTCTTACAAGAGGTCAGTTGGCGATGACGATTATGATGAGCCATGATGATTCACCATCTATCATGGTAGATTGATTTATTGCATGTATGAAGATTGGTGTTATTCATTTTAAGCTCAAAATATTATTCAAACATATTTTATACTCTCAAAATAGATATTTTCATTTAATTTATTTAATATTTGGATTAATTTATAATTATTCCCTTAAAATACAGAAAATTTTAAGATTAATGCATGAAAATTTTATTTCAATTTTGATTACAAGATCTATAAAATAAGAAATTAGTTTAACTATTTCAACTGATATATGATCTTCAAATATCACAACGATTAACTGATTATTCTAGTAGTTTGTACTAATAGGAATGAATATGATGACAATGATGAAGGTTATATGCACAATAATGACACAATACTGAAGATGACCCAGTATAAACAATGAAGACAATGACCCAGAATGCAGTCATTTTGTGTGTTGTTTGAGTTCGTGGTCTCTTCCTATTATATGATACATAAAGTTGAACGATGGGGAAATACAATCTAAATGGAAAATTAAATAAATTTTGTGAAAATTCCTAATCAGTGATATTTGTATTTCATACCTCTGGGCAAAAAATATTGTGTAAAGTGTAGTCTCTTTTTTATTTCTGTTGTCTGACATTTTAATTTTTGTTATGATAAAGATCTGAAATGTGGATTTCTGTATTTTGGAAATCATAATGACTTAAATCTGATAAACCTGTTAAATTTATCAAATTTTATGGTGTAGATTTTTTAATCTTTGATATAAAATATTTTTTAAAAAATAGAGATCAATGCACTGACTGTGTTAATGCATTGCTACATTCTTCATATATCATTTCAAGCTATTTTATATTGTTATCATCTTCAGTTGTCTTGCCTGATAGCATTATCATTGTCTGTATCATTGCCATTTGGTCTTTTCAAATGACTAAAAACCACTCAGGAAATAAAAGAGAATGAAAGGAAATTAAAATTACAATGCATTAATGTTACGTTCATCTTGAATACATAGACTCCACTCTAGTATCAACTCAACCTCAAATTAGAATAAAAACAATAGCTACATATACTATTGTTGTAGAAGGTGCTCTGAAGTTAATCTTGTCAATAGTCTTTTTGCAAAGAGTAAAGAAATAAGATGATTAACTAACTAATATGTAGGACTTCATTAATTTTTCTATAAATATAACTCATTTTTCTGTGTTCACTGAAAAACAGTGACTTTGGTCAATAATTTTGCATTCGACATCTATATTTTTATTTTTTGAAATTATCTTCTTTTTTTAGGAGTCAGGAACAAAAGATTATAGGATTATCACTCTAGCTCGAGGATAGGAGGTCAGGCTAGCCTGATCTGAGGTTTTGAAGGCACAAAAATCAAAAGGGGCATGGCTGTACTTTACAAAATTTCAGCATCTAAACAAGTGGAGCAACAAAAACCAAAGCCAGCCGTGTTAGCCACAACTCTTTCTTTATGAGAAATTCTTTATTCAGGTTCTGAGGTTTACAATAATCAATATTCTTTAAAATGATGCATGAGACAAATTTTGTGTTTCCATAAAGTCAAGGAAAATATATTTGTATGTTTTATTATAAAGAGTTTGCAGAGCAGAAAAGGGGCTTTGCTCCCTTTACCAATACAACGAAATAAGGGTCCAAGTACAGACCGCTGTGGAAAATTAATGATTAATATAATATTTTTGATGAATAATAATCATTTCTTGTAATCAGAAGAAAAAAAAAAATTTGCATCTTGATGATATCATTAGACAAAACCATCCTTTGATAGTTTTTTATCTCATGAACTACTTCATTATATAAATGATTATACTTGTGTTTGGAAAGTTGCTTCCTTCCATCATTAGTAGAGTTTGGCTAAATAGGCATTTGATATCTTTTATCATCAATTAGTATACTATCAACATATCCTGGTACTTTATTATATAACTGTGAAAACAAATATTGATAATGGTGACCACTACTTGCACTGGGAAAGCCAAAGTTTTAATAGAAGTGAATTTCAGAAATTGGGTCAACAGTTTAAAAACATGATGATGAATTCGAACCAAGCTTAATAGTTTAGAATACAATATAAGACTTGAAATGAGAAAAAAATCAAATTATATTTGTCCTGTACCAAAGAGGGTCACTGATTCTGTGTGATTTCCCCTATCATATATCCAAGATAGATCCAGATTCAAAAGACTAATGATTAGTGTTCTCCTTGTAACCAGTAAGTATGCAACTCGTATATTAATATAAGGTAGTGACAAAACAGTTGAAGAATTTGTAACATTCAATCAAAGTGCAATATCCGAGATTAAAACAAAATAATCAAATCTTGATAACTAGCCCAGAAATATTCATGAAACATTAGGCGACAGAGGTCAAGAATACCACAGAATATTAACGAAGATTTCCGAGTTTGGATAACTGCATACTGAGTCTTAAATAAAAGTTTTTTCACAGATGATATGATGATTTAATCAATTCGTAACATTCACTCAAAGTACAATATCCAAAATTTAAACAAAATAATCAAATCTTGATAACTAGCCCAGAAATATTCATGAAACTGATATGACCCCGACATATCTAAGTCTCTTTCATCAATTATCCCAATAGGGGCATTTAGGTCATTTGGACCTTTTGTAATCCCTTTAAATAGAGCAGTCCTCCCTTTAGGGGGGGCAGCTAAGAAGTATCATCAAGAATGAGTCTGGCTCACGTAGGCGACGTCCACTCCGCCTGCCCCTACTTGCCGTAGTCCATTCCAGCCCGCCGACGTCCATTCCAGCCCGCCGACGTCCATCCCGGCGGCCTCTCTCTCCCCTTCTCGTCTTCCCCCAATACAAACCAACTAGGTTCGTAACATTGGTATCAGAGCCGTTCTCCTGGAAGCTATGGAGTCGTCCCAGGTTATGGAGTCACGCCTTCAGCGCCTGGAAGAGCTGCTCTTCCATCTGGAGCTTCAACTCCTGACTCCTCCGCTCGAGCCGGCACCGCCCTTGCTGCGAGATCCACCACAACCACTTCCTATGGAGCCGCCTCCAGTGGCGCCTCCTCCACCGTCCGACCCGCCACCCCCGCTTCCTCAGGAGCCACCTCCAGAGGTGCCTCCACCACCTTCTTATCCGCTGCCGCTTCCGCTGGAGCCACCTCCACCATTCGACCCTCCTCCGTCGAATCCACCGTCGCCGCTAGAGCTGCAGCTACCTCTGGTGGCGTCCACCGTCCAGTCAACCGCTGCCCCAACGACAGTTTCCCTGACCACCGGGGTCTCGACAGCAGCCACACCAAAGACGGCAGCCCCGACAGCTGCGACCCCGACGGTTGCAACCCTGCTGGTTGCAAACCCGACGGCCGCCATGACTGCTGCGACCCCAATGGCCGCAGCTCCGACGGCCGCAGCCCCGAAGGTCGCAGCCCCGACGGCTGCGACCCCGACGGCTGCAGCCCCGAAGGCCGCAGCCCCGACGACTGCGACCCCGACAGCCGCCGTGGCCGACGAGGACAGGGACGCCACCGCCATGGCCGGTGCGGGCGGAGCCGCCGCCGCCGTGGCCGACGCGGGCGGAGACGCTGCCAACGTGGCTGGTGCGGGCGGAGCCGCCGCCGTCCCGACGGCCGCCACCCCAGGCTCGCCCTGGGTGCCCCTGGACGCTGGCGTCTGCCCTAGGGCGAGACGGGCCCTGAGGGAGGGCCAGTCTGGCCCGACCCACCGCGAGAAGGCCCGCCAGCAGGAAGCTAGCGGGCCTGCTCAAAGGGATATTGGGCTGGACTTAAGTTTCCCACCTCGACCGACCCGCCCCACTATCAGGCAGGCCGCTTTGGGTGGGCGACCCTGAAAACGGGCCCAATAGAGGGGATGCACCCCACTAAAGGGCTACCCTGGATTCCCCTGGGCCGCGGGTCAAGAATACCAGAGAATATTAACTAATATTTCTGAGTTTGGATAACTGCACGTTGAGTTTTAAATAAAAGTGTTTTTTTTCACAGATGATATGATGATTTAAAGCACTTGGCCTCCCCAATCACAGTTTATGAAACCAAAGAAAAGAAGTTAATGCCCACTCATTCAGTAAACAAAATAGCCAAGGAAAACACGTACCGCGCATCGTTCCACAATAACCACTGCGCAAATAGGGCGAGGACGTCGGGTTGGGTCACCTCAACTTATCCACGGGTCGAATAAACCGACCAGCCCAAGAGGCCATATCGAGGGCCGGATCGGCCCAAGTGACCTCCAGTTCTACTTTGGATCAGGTCAACTCGGGGTCGTATATAGATCAAGATTCAGAACCGTGTCCTCGACGGAAGCATGCAGTCGTAAACATGATGGATCCGAGAAGTTAAGCTGAGCTTGTATGGGGTGGGCAACCCAGGCTTTCCCAAATCTATGATGTCCTTCCTCAAGCTAGATAAAAAAAAATGATATTAAGATTCAGTAATCCTAGATAATTGAAAATTGTGATATTAAGCGGCTTTAGGGTTTGGATATTTGAATATTGTATTGATTGAGAGCACATACCTGGACCATTCGTTGGTTGCCTTCGCATGGCTTTCAACTGCTCTGTAAAGACGATCCAGGCGGTAGAGGACTAAGCCAAACATGCGCTGGGCATCTTCTTCCTGGCAGAACATACAACGGTAAAAATTTCAAATTCTTCGCATTGCTTTTGTGGAAATTTATATCGTTGGGGCTATACGGGTTATTTAATGTGAATAAGATTCAAGAAAGTTTAGTGCTAATAATGCAGAATCTCAAGTAGACAAAAAAGCAGCATCTGAGAGCATAACAATGAAAAACATGTGCTGCAAATTTGGCAATTTCTATGGACAAAAGTATAATTTCTAATAAATTGGACTAAAATTCATTTGAATGCAATTTCTCCATAATGAAGAAAACAAAAAAGGTATCAATGACTTAAGAAATAAGTGCTTAAAGAACGAATACTAAATAGTTGTTCCATTATGTTCTAAAACTGAACATAAAAGAGATTGAAGAAACTTCTTATGCCAAACTTAGAGCCATGAAAAAAAATAGCTGAAAACTAAAGGAAAATTTGATCAAAAAAACAACATATGACATCGAAAAACTAGAATTGTTCATAAAATTAAAATTATTCGGAGGTGGGCCAATCACCAATCCTTGATCCATGTACATCTGGAACTCCATGATCTTTTTCTCTACGTCCACAACGAGAAGTCTTCTTTGAATTCGAGCTATCCGTCCACGACCCTCTGCACCCTTGTCCTAAGTAAACAAGGTAAACGACAGTAATATCACCACACGAGTAATGCAATGTCAAAATTCCAAAAATTGATGAAACAAAAATAATAATTTGATCAAAACTTTAGCCTGTAATCCTTCAAAGATATAATATGCACAGCATGAATGATTGGGGTTGTTTATAACTCTGCACAAATATTGGAGACTTCATGCCAGTGTTAATTGTTATTTTTACCCCTGTACGATAGAATTTCTTTTTTTTGAAAAATGATTTACGATAGAATAATTAATTGAAACACTATACGCTTCTCAATTTCCACTTAACACAAGATAAATCACAATACTCTGTTAAAAGCGCAAAGAGGCTTACGTGATTCAGCATTGTGACACGATTAATCTCAGTTATCAGAGACACAACATTTTAATGACAACTTTTTACGAGAAATTTATTTAAGTGCACCTTATGTTATATCACCTCCGAAGATAAATACCTTTCTGTGATGAATAGATTACACACTCTATTTCATAATGTCTGAATGGTTTCTTATAAAAAAATATTTTCTTTGTTGGAAAAATCTCTTACAAAAAATATAACTTGTCTTAAAGTAACTTACCTTTGTAACCCAAGCTCGGGCCAGCATGAACAAGATTACGGAGAGAAAGAAGGCAGGGAGAGCAGCAAGAATCGCAAAGTTTATTTCGTTTGCTTTCAGAATCTGGTCTAATTCCAGCATAGCTCTGAAAACAGCAACATATTCATCTTAAATCAACAAGAAAATAATCAATCCTTTGATACGAAGGTTCAGATCAAAGGTACAACACTTACGTCTCGACATCAAGTTTCAGCTTTTGTACCTGAAAAATGTGAATGTGAAAGGATGAAAACGATGAAAATAAACTCACAGAATTTTTGAGAATTCAAAAGTAGTACCTGAATGAGCAAAGCACGAGGAAGCTCACCGCCTATCAAATTTTGAATTGGATGCGCTAATTCCTTCTCATATCTGAATAATGAAAATAGAATTTCCGTGACTAACAGCCATTACCAATATCCATTCCAGGAGTGGATCTCGTAGGTCCATCTAGATCTCTGATCTGATGCCTGCCGGACTCCATAAAGTAATATTGACAAAATGTGAAGGCAGGATAGAACACTCG
Organism: Wolffia australiana; assembly: GCF_029677425.1. Taxonomy (NCBI): domain Eukaryota; kingdom Viridiplantae; phylum Streptophyta; class Magnoliopsida; order Alismatales; family Araceae; genus Wolffia; species Wolffia australiana. The sequence goes on along the minus strand of NC_135835.1, from coordinate 26,266,417 downwards.
AAAGAAAATTCAAAAGAAATATGTCAGAAAAAATTGGGGACAGTCACATGCAAATTCAAAAGAATGAATGGAAAACGAATTTGCGTTCATCAAGAACAGTTAGGATGAGCATTTTCAAATGTGCACGTAAAACAACAGAACGTAAGTATAGACTTCCCTTCACAAGAAATTCAACGGGAAAAGGTAATCAGAACGAATTTTCAAATAAGGTACAAGCGTCCAAATACTCGGAGGATACCAAAAAAGGAAAAGATTTTTTTTTTTTGGAAGAAAATAAGGAAGACCACCCGAAGCGGTGGTCAACCTGATGCTATAAAGAAAAGAAGCTGTGTACAAACCATATACAACCTGACCAAAATGGTCTGCCACTCACTTCACTCCAAACCAAAAAAATATTAGTGCCTTCACGTCCTGTAGGACATTCTCCATGGAAGCCTTCTTTCCATTGAAAACCACTTCGTTACGGTGCAGCCATATCGCCCATAGCACCGCAAGGAGTCTTCCCCAATCCAGCTTGCTCCTGTTCCTGTATCTTCCATCACCAGTTGATGTCCAAAATGCCTCATCTGACGACACATCCGCCCCCGCCAACTCTTGCGATGCCCATACTCCCTGGGCAAAGGGACATGTGAAGAATAAGTGGGCGCAGTCTTCATTGTCTCCGGCGCACAAGGGGCACTCTGTGGAAGCCGTCGGGACCCATCTCTTGCGTACATCTCTTGTAACCAATCTTCTCCACCTCAACAACCAGCTGAAGAGCCTCACTTTGAGCGGGAGTTTTTGCTTCATCAACAGGGAATGGTGGTGGTTGCAGAATCCTCCAGCGTGTCACCTCTGAGCTTCATATAGGCCTCTTTTACCGAAAATGTTGTCCCTTGCCATATCCATCCATCCCGTGACTCCCTCGTCGGGCTAAGAGGGAGAAGAACTTGTTGCATCTTCATAAATTCCGAAAAACGTGGCTCCGATAATGCCCCTGTCATGATTGGATTCCAGGCTCCATCCCAACATTCACCGGTGGTAGCGTGAGGGCTCCGCGCTAGTGCGAAAAGTCTAGGGAATTCTATCTTCAGGATACCTTTATTGGACCAGTTATCTGTCCAAAATCGAAAATCAGCACTGTCTCCCAATTTGGCGTAAAAAAAATGGAGGATATGCGGTATGGCTTGACGTAGACCCTGCCAAAATGGAGACTCCCCTCGCGTTTTGGCCCAACACCGCTCCCAATCAATTTCAGAGCCATATCTGTCTCTCAGGACATTCAAAACCAGGTCCTCTTTTGCTGATCTAAGTCTTACCACCCACTTGGTCAATAATGCCAAATTCATGGACTCCAGGTGGAGGACCCCCAAACCTCCCTGAATCACAGGTCTGCTTACAATATTCCACGAGACCAGGGGCAACCCCTTGAGCTCTTCGCCTTCATTGCCTCCCCAAAAGAACCTTCCCAACAATCTATTCAAGTGTTTTTCCACACCTGTTGGCATCTTGAAGACCGAAAGGTAGAAGATCGGGATTGCTGAGAGCACCGATCTCAGCAGTACCAAACGACCCCCTTTTGATAGCACTCTGTTCTGCCAGCCTTCTAATCTCCTATCCACCTTCTCAATCACTGGTCACCAGTCTGCATTTACCATACGTCTCCCTGTCAACGGAAGACCCAAATAGCTCATTGGGATCGACCCTCTAGGTGTGCCGAGAGCATTTGCACATTGGGCCTCCTCCTCAGCAGAAAGTCCGAACCCCACAAATGCCGACTTGGCTCGATTCAATTGTGGGCCTGAGAAGTCTGAGAATAGATCTAATAATGTAGATAAGGTATGTGCCTCCTCTGCCGATCCTTCTATGAAGAATGTTGTGTCGTCTGCATACTGAAGTAAGGGAATGCCCGTCGGATAACACTTTGTCTGGAAGCCTCTGAGGAGGCCGTGATCGCAGGCTCTGAGGGTGCAAGTAGCCAAGGTGTCCACTGCTAGAACAAAAAGTAGAGGTGCTAATGGGCAACCCTGTCTGACCCCCCTCTGTGGACGAATCCAACCTCCTTCAGCATTTCCGTTCACCAGGACTGAGAATGAGTGGGATGTAACACATCGCCGCACCCAGGCCACCCATTCATCGGGGAAACCTCTTTTTCGCATAACAGACCAAAGAAATCTCCAATCAAGAGAATCATAGGCTTTGGCAAAACCGAATTTCCATATGAAGCCCTTTGTCCCATCTCTCTTCCATGTTGATACAATCTCTCCTGCTTCCACTGCTCCGTCCACTAATTGCCTCCCTGGAATGAATGCGGATTGAAATGGCCCGACTAAGTCTCCAATTACCTTACTTAACCGGTTGGCCAGCACTTTGGCGATGATGAGGTAGATTGAGTTCAATAATGCAATGGGTTTGAAATCCCCCACGTTGGTAGCTCCCGGTCTCTTGGGCAGCAGAAACAAGTGTGATCGATTGAGTCTTTCCATGCCAAAATTTCCTCGTCGGAATTCATCTAACGTGTGCATAACTTCGGCTTTGACCAGCACCCAAAACTCACCAAAGAAGAATACCGGAAATCCATCCGGGCCCGGTGCACCCTCGCCATTTAGCCCTTGGATCGCTACCCGCACTTCTTCTTCAATGAATGGTTCCACTATCTCAATCTTTTGCTCTTGTGTCACCTGGGATGCATTTCTCCCGCTCCACCTCCATCGGTTACGAGGCCCCCGTTTATTTACCATTCTGAAATGATCTGTTAATGCTCCTCCCACTGCTCGTGTTCCAACGTATTCATGATCGACGCCTTCCATTCGCCATCAAATGAAAGAAGCGAGTGTTGGCGTCCCCCTCCTTCAGCCAAAGCTGTCGTGAACGCTGCCTCCAATCAATTTCTATCTTCTTGTCTTCCTCTTCCACCACCTCTTGACAGGCCTTTCTTTCATTGACTTCAGCTTCCACTAAGCACCGGGTGTCCTCTATGTCATCTAGTTGTCAGACTCTTGATAGTGCTTCCTCCCGTTTGTGGTGTCTCCCTTCTCGAATTTTTCTTTTGAGCCCCATAAGATGCTTTCTTAGTCCTGTCAGTTTGGTAGCCAACCTCTCTGTGGCCGTGCCTCGATTGGGTTGTGACGTCCACCACGATACCACTTCTTCCTTGAAGCCCTTCTCGCTTAGCCACGATCTATCCAGTTTGAAATATGTAGATCTATTTTGGCCGATATCTTGCCAAATAATTGGAACGTGATCTGACAGCGGTCTCTGCAGTGCTTGCACATCAGCCAATGGGTATTCATCTAGCATTTCCACTGAACACAAAAATCTGTCCAAGCGAGAGAGAGTGTGGTAGGTCCCCTTGTACTTCGCCATGTGTACGTACAATTAGTTGGTCCCATTTCAACCAAAAAAAGAAAAGATGACAGACGCATAGTTCATGAGATAACCTTTTCAACCACTCCTTTAAATCCTCAAGTTGTGAAATTTGGTTTTGTGATCCTCAGGAAATGTATTTTCATCTAAATGGGGAATCCGTGCCACATGAAAATGGGAAAATAGGCAAAATAGAACCCCTTCCTAAACAGAGAAATATTGATTTTGACAAAAGCAATATGCGAAAAGAGAAATTATCGCTAGTATGAAAATTAATAAACTGAATCAACATATCGCCAGACAGGATTATTACCTAGACATAACAATTTCGAGCATTTCCTGATCTGATGCATCCTCAGGGAACTTTTGACCTTTCGTTTGTTCGCTAAATGCCAACAACATCCTGTACGGATGCCAAGGAAGTACAAGAGACTTAGCAAACAGAACGGACAATATACTTAAGAGTTCACTATAGATGAACAAAAAGGCACTTTGATGAGCAGGTGAGAGATAAGGAAATGATGCAATATGATCAAAATATTATTCAAAGACTACAGACTGACAGGAAACAAAAAAAGAAATTAAAAAAGCATATCTCAGCCTCGTGTACAAGAATTGAACCTCAAATTACAAATACAGAAATACTTATTCCAACAAACGATCACAGGATTTAAGATAATGACAAAGTAAATCCATTAGCTCGTGGGTCATACACATCTTGGGAACTCACTCACCACACAATTCTTCAAGGGACCATCTTCTTCTCTATGGCAAAATGATTATGGTGACAGTAGTTGGTAGAAAGAGGGCAAGGAACTAGAGAATTCTTCTTGATAATTTAATGATATAGACCCAAAAGTTCATTATGTGATTATCCTGGCGTTCCTCAAATAAAATGCAATCTTTCTTATGTCAATCATTTACGATAATTTTCCACACCACAATTGAAGCAATAGGCCACAATACCCAAATACTACACGGATAAGAAGTTTGAACGCAAGTTGAAACCTGATTTTATTTTCTCAAGCCTAATTTTGAATACATTGTAATGATGAACTCCATATCAGTTTATTTTTTCAAAGGTAAACGCTACCCTAAGAGTTCAGCGTACAAGAATGAACTCCTTCGGCAAGACCACAGGGATTCAGATTGCTGAGAAATGAAATATATATAGCTTAAGAGAACTAAAATGACACATTGGAAACTACATACGTTTGATTTTTATATTTAACTAAAAGATACATGCACAAGAAAGGTTCTTGGAGCTGAGTGTCCACACTGAAACATATTTTCACAAGATCAGCAAGTCAAATGCAATCCGTCAAAGTTTAGAGTGGTCAGGAGATCAACAGTGAAGTAGGATGGCAGGAAGAACCCTGTCTCCATAAATCGCATCTGGATGAACTCAGCTTTTTCCTTAAATATCAAAAATAACGTATGCCAGTAATGCAAAACCCTAAAGATATGTACAAAGTATCAAAGAAAGAAGATACAGCATGAGTGTCCTTAAATATCATAATCATTTCACATGCTGATACATTATGCTTCTTTTCAAAGAAATATCAAAGAAAGAAGAGAAAAAGGCACCACAAAGAAGACCATGTGCTGACTAATACAGCATCTGTGAGAAGAATATAAATTAGCAGAATCGGGAGGGAGAAGGACACATTGGGTATTTTCAAGATTCGGTTGCAAGTCGCAACTGGAGGCTGGGAGGAGCAGGATCGAGCCTGCCATTTCCAGAACGGGGAGAGAGCTCTACTTGAGATATCCATTTTCCACTCCGCATTCTCACTTTCTTTCCCATCTTCCTCTCATCCTCTCTACATTGTTCTTGATACGATCTACTGATTTGCATTGGACTTATATCGGCATTCTTGGATATTTGGCGAGTTGGATATATTTTGATCCATATCTTCTCTAACGATTTCTCCGAACAATATCACATGCGTACCTGAGGTCTATAAAAAATTAATTCAGGTATTCTAATTGGCATGGAGCTTCAAGAAGACTAGGTCATTCAAAAATAAGACCCTCAGAAGATCACAGTTGTCAACAAGAGAATGTCGTAGATGGAGAATAATAAGCCAGCATCGAAGTAACTTCAGTGTTCACATCTATGATCTCTTCAATTCAGCTTTTCTGGGAAGCAAGTAATCGAAATACCAAGTAGAGATGAAAATTACTCCGCAATCATTCTTTGAACCATACACAGGCCAAACTAGCTTATCCCATCCTCATGGGCACGGCGCTCTTCTACTCACCATTCTTCACTTTTTACAATTTATTTAGATTCAGTAAAAGCTCAGACAGAAAGCAAGTTTGTAGAAACGAGATTGACCCCATGTCAGCGTCAAAAGGGTGTAATGACTCCTTTGAGTATTCTTCAGTGTCAGTTCATTTAATGAGGGCCATGATGCAAATGGTATGAACAAAATATTTTATTTTGAAACGACTGAATTTCTAAAGGTTTAAATAGACCAAGGGGGAGTTTGGTCACAAATAGTGTAAACCCAACATACTAATGAACTTCACGATAAAAAAAGAGGGATTGTGGAGAGTCATCGTTCTGGGACACTACTCCCTAATGATTATGTTTCAATGCCTAGCTTCAATTTCTAGAGCCGTAATAGCCTCCCTTTAAATTTATGCTTCGAGAATTTTAGTATAATCTGCCTTTGCATTCCTGCGATTGTATCAAATTTTATGACAGATGTTTTGCAACTAACGGAAAAAAAATCTACTATTCAGCACGGTGTACTCCACAGATAATGCGGCAAGATACAATCAGCCGAAAATTTCCTGCATTGTCAAGCCAGGGTTTGTAGAATTCAATGTCTCACTAATCACAATGAAAGGCCTGGCTTAAATACCAGCTACAACAGGAGTAAAGAAGGAAAGGCTAAAAGAAGCGAGGTTGTAAGAAGATAGCCCAATACCACTTACAATGGAATAACACAGCTATGAATATTTTCTAACAAATCACAAGTGGGTTTCGGCTTGAGGATGACAATGAAAAATTGTGAGCATTTTTGTCCTACGCCCAAATAATCTGATGACGAATTTGTTATCATCTCGTTGTCATCTCATCATTGCTCATTGTCATCATCTTCTCATTCGGTTATGTCTGCAAATCCTAATCATAAGCATCCAGAACACCTAGAAGAGGATTTTCTTAACCACTTCTCAAATTTGATAATGGAAAAACCATTTTAAACCATTGTGAAGGGGAAGATATAGAAATGACAGGATATCAAAAAAGGCATATTTACAAAACAAACCAAAAGGTCAGAAATCACGACCTGTGAAGAGAATTTTCACTTAATTGTACATCTGCTTTCTCAATTACTCCTTTATGTCTCCTTCTGAACGTCTCAAAAAGTTCATCTCTTATGGATAGAAGCTGACAGGACACAAAAAATTAGGAAGAGGACCAATTAGAGAAAAAATATGATACTAACATAAATATTTTCCACCTCTTGGATGAGAATCAACTATACTTTATAAAGGTAAAACGCAACCATACAGGACGTATCCATGGATACCCACTCGAGTGATAGAACGAAGGAAAAACAAAATACAGTCACCAGTTTTGTTAAACAACTTTGCAGACAAGATGAACAATAATATAACAGGATTTTATAGTGGACGAGTCATACATATACAACCATATGAAAGTAGTATTTGACAATAGCATTTGATCATGCTATAAAATAATAAAATAGGTAGTGATCTTCTACAAATTTCTTTTCGAAGAAATATATACTACAAATTTTGAAATTCATTTTCTGCTAAACAAGATGTTTGATGCCTCAGGAGGCCAGAAACTAATATATTGAGGTAAGGAAACATGCGGCTGAAAAAAACTGAAGGCATCAGTAGTCATTATTGTACACAAAAAAAAAAATCAGTAGTCCTTATTAACCAATGTCAGAGAGAAGTGGAAAACAAGTGTTGAAGTCATTATTACTTCTAAAAAGTCTCGTAAAGGCGCATCCCAAAATCCCAATTTCTAAACACTCACAGACTAACCTAAAAATATTTTTTCAATGTTTTTACCTTAGTTTTCTTGCAGTTATACCATACCTAAAGTGGATCCGACGGACTAATAAATTTGACAGCTTAATGGGCTTCATAAATAATGGGCTAAGACCATTATATTTGTAACATGTGTTTGAATCAATATCATTGAGTTAAAAGATGAAAGGAGGCAGCCCTGGGGCTTGTGATTGGGCTCACAGATGACACTAGCCAATTGAAGAAAAACTGATTCCACAGATGCCAGAGAAAAGTACATCCTTCACACCGAATGAACTCTTTTCAAAATAAAGACTGATTCAGAAACATAAGAAGCCACGAACCTGCGAGCATTAGGTTGACTTCAATGTTACAGTAACTTTAGTTGACAGACTTTTTTTGGTTTATAGTGGTATCATAACGCATATTTTCGGACCTAATCCACATTTTAGAAACTACAACATTGGTAAAAAGATAAGAAGGTAAAAAGATGCATGTTGTAAATAATGTTGAACTGCCTTTATGGAGAACGAAGAAAGAGATGGAAGAAAACTGCCTACCGGTTCTTCAACATGACTTTTCCAAAAAGCAACAGTAGATTCCTTTGCTTCTCGAATCCAGTTGTCGATATCAGAACTTCCCATCAGTCTACTATGGCGTAAAAGCCACATCGTGCATAAGGAGAGACCAATAGCCCCACAAGTGTACTGCAACCAGTACAAACTAAGTCTACGTGGTTTCCTGCACTTGGAGATCTGCGGCAAAAGGAAAGCATAATTGAATGCCAACATTGAGTGCAACTGGATAAAAATCAATCCCAAAATAATTCTGCTCTCTTCAACATATTAATCGTGTATCACTCTGAGAGATGATCAGCAAAAGAAACATGGAAAATGACAAAACAATTCGTTCTTTCTGACTTATGCGTATTTCTATTACTTAACAGATTGTCCAATAGCACGGTTAATGCCATTTGAATATACTGTGCTAAAATGTGTTAAGTTCATTTTTCCATAATTAAGTATTTTTTAGGATCATTGTTCTGATACAATGAAAACCAACGTCAAATAAATTGTGTCGCCCCCACAGTCAGTAAACACAAAAAAACTAGTATGAAACACATTTATGAGTCAGTAAACACAAAAATCCTCCAGAATATCTATGTTTTCTACCGTTACTTCAACGAGAGAATGAAACATCCAATCTTCAATAACACTATCTCAGGGAGAAATTAAGCCCGGTTGTTGCATGTCCATTCAGGAATCCCTCTTTTGACATGGAAGTACAAATCCAACTTCAAGTCCGCCATACTTTCTGGGGTTTTCTATCGACTGTTTTTTTTATGGAAAAAGAAAATAACACAGTACTATTTTTTTCTTCCTCATTGAGTTTGTCCTGTGAACTCTCAATACAATATATCCAATGCTTACCGCAGAAATGACAGAATACATGTTGTTTTATATGTAGAAGAAATGATATAGCACATCCACATATGTAAACCAGTATCCATCGGTTCTGCCAAAGAAACCAAACTTACAATAGAACCGATATATAAATCAAGTCTGTTGAGATTTCGGTATATCATGTTGATCGCACCAATATAGTCAGAATCCGTCCATGGAGTACTTGTCACGTTAATCTCGGGAATCTTCTCAAATGAAATGGCATTCGAATTGCATCCTTCTGTCTGAATCTGCAAGCAAACTAGAAAACATTGAATAAGATAAATATTGACTACAACAAAATTTACATAAAATTTTATTCGTCCCAATGAGGAAAGAATAAATTTGGACAATTCACACGTTGAATGAATAACTCTGGAACAGATAGAGCAAAGACGACCTCAGACATCTCTTCAGAAAGCCCAAGTGTTTCTTCCAGATGAGTAAATGAGTCATTTATTCCCATCAACAACGATGGCAACAATTTTTCAAGATCAATCTTTTGTCCTTGGCCATACTTGTCAACCTCTGCATACACCTGAATTGCACAAGTATCATAGTTAATTAAAGAAACAAGGATGCTCCAAATTTTTCTTTGAATCTAAGGTACATAACATGTACCGAAAACTCACAAAGAAAAAATTTTTTTGAAGAAAAAAACTCATAAAGAAAATTATTCTGAGGGTTTTTTCAGCTGTCCAAAATTTTTATAATATTCTATGGCGTTTTTTTTGAAAAAAATAATATTCTATGGCGTTAAAATAGGAGGTCAGATCATGCATTCTGTATCACCAAAAAAATTGCCATACACATTGTGCTCAATGGGCCTCAAGACCTGTCTCAGGAAGCCTACACATTGTGCAACAGATGAAAACGCAAATTTCTGAGGAAAATTTTCTGAGGCATGGCAGAGAGGAAAAATTATATAAATGAAAATAAAAAATTTTGAGAAGAAAAGCAATAAAATAAATGTTTAGTCCAAAATTTCGATATATTGAAAATAACAGGGATCACGACAAGGTAGAAAAAAGAGCAATGAATAAAATGAAACAGAGGGTACACACATAAGATGCAAGAGAACTTGTTATACTGCGTTGAAGGAAATCAAACCTCAGCAAGAAAACTGGCAAGACAACTTTGCAAAATCGTCAGAGTGGATATTTTCTCAGAAATAGAAGAAGCCGCAGAACGGTGGATATGATGCATAGCTGACCCTTCAATCTTGCGTCGTCCTGTCAGATGAATAGCCTCCTTTAAGAAGGCCTTCGGTCCACGTTCAAAAACCATGAAGTACACCTTCTGACCATAAGTACCCTAAAAAGTATGTTTAGAAGCTTTTTAGCAACAAACTCAAAAATATTTTCGTCCACATCCTTTACGAAACTTTTATCACGAAAATTTACCTCTGCTCGAGACTCCCAGAACTCCAAGTTTTTTCGAATAATGTGTAAGCTTTCTAATACGCGGTTGAAAATATCATCTAACAGATTAAGCACTCGAGAAGCTTCTATCGTGACCCTAAACAAAGAAGAAACTGAGATGATCTGGACCGTTTGGATGTTGCAAAGATCACAGGCTAAACATCGATGTAATTATCATGACAGATTCATGAAGAAGCATGTTGTTTGGAAACACCAAATTCATTGCCAACAAGGAAAACGGGGGAAAATATTAAGTTAAACCATTAACTAAGGTATCACAAACAGGTAACCTCAGATAATATGAAATAAATCAGGTAAAAAACTAAGCAAATACATACGCCATGCGACAATAACATCCTTTAGTTGGTTAATATGATCACTGATAAATTATGGATAAAATGACAAAACTTCTGAATGTTCATACGGAGAATAATAGTCTTCCGTTTAATCAAGATTAATAAGAAAATTTTGGTTGTATACTTCATTACAGGTCACATTAAAAAATGCATCTTCACAGAGAGCACCATATTGATCATCCATTAATCAACCCGACAACAAAATTAGCCACAAATAAATAAGATATTCCAAGAAGACGATAGCTGAAAAAATATGAGAATGTAAACATATCATGCTGACTAGACATGATTGTCATGACATTATATGAATTTCACAGACACCGTGATCTCAGAGAGATCTTATTGACGATTCCACAAAAGTCACCAAGATCAATTCAACGCAACATAAGGGAGGACCACGACATTAAAACAGAAAATATACAGGAAAACTCTGAAATGTATCGTGCGCGCGACATCTCCAGATCAATGTTTTGTTTAAGAATCCGAATCAATGTCATCAGAATATCATCTGACTTCTAGCTTAATAGAACGCGATATTTTCCCCATTTGGCGTTCTAGCTCAAATGAGTAAGGTCTTGGAACAGAAACAATAGACTGAAAATTATAATAGAAAACAGTGCGCTATTAGATAAGCAATGACTCTTCTCCAAAGCGGTCATTCCTTATATTCCTTCGAACATTGGTTCACATCTGAAACCCGAAGCCATTAGGAACCGTGGATAATTCAGAAAAAAATATGCACGTTCACAGTTCTCAATGATTGCCTCAAACACATTCGGCATAGCGAAGAATCGTCAGGTAAATCGAAATACTAACCATACGTCGCGGAATTTAAAATCATGCAAGGAAAAAGAAACCTCACAGAGCAGATTCAACGGCGTGAGAATACAGCGGAATAAATGATTGACAGAAAATTACAGCAGAAAACAGTAGATTCCGGATTAAAATACCGATCCTAAAACATTTTAAAAACTACAACAGTTTGTACACTAGCTCACAACTGAAATTCCAAAACCACTAGAAATCGCGGATAAATCGGAAAAATAAACACGTAAAGCGTTAGCCTCGCAGTACGCTCACATTATCCTCTGCGTTCGCGATCATACAGTAATCGTACAGAACATCGAAAGTACAAACCAACAATCACGCAATTTCAAATCGCAGAACGGAAAATAAAAAGACAGAGCAGATTCAACGGCGTGAGAATGCAGCGGAATAAACGATAGACAGCAAATTAAAGCAGAAAACAGTAGATTCCGGATTAAAATACCGATCCTAAAACATTTTAAAAACTACAACAGTTTGTACACTAGCTCACAACTGAAATTCCAAAACCACTAGAAATCGCGGATAAATCGGAAAAATAAACACGTAAAGCGTTAGCCTCGCAGTACGCTCACATTATCCTCTGCGTTCGCGATCATACAGTAATCGTACAGAACATCGAAAGTACAAACCAACAATCACGCAATTTCAAATCGCAGAACGGAAAATAAAAGACAGAGCAGATTCAACGGCGTGAGAATGCAGCGGAATAAACGATAGACAGCAAATTAAAGCAGAAAACAGTAGATTCCGGATTAAAATACCGATCCTAAAACATTTTAAAAACTACAACAGTTTGTACACTAGCTCACAACTGAAATTCCAAAACCACTAGAAATCGCGGATAAATCGGAAAAATAAACACGTAAAGCGTTAGCCTCGCAGTACGCTCACATTATCCTCTGCGTTCGCGATCATACAGTAATCGTACAGAACATCGAAAGTACAAACCAACAATCACGCAATTTCAAATCGCAGAACGGAAAATAAAAAGACAGAGCAGATTCAACGGCGTGAGAATGCAGCGGAATAAACGATAGACAGCAAATTAAAGCAGAAAACAGTAGATTCCGGATTAAAATACCGATCCTAAAACATTTTAAAAACTACAACAGTTTGTACACTAGCTCACAACTGAAATTCCAAAACCACTAGAAATCGCGGATAAATCGGAAAAATAAACACGTAAAGCGTTAGCCTCGCAGTACGCTCACATTATCCTCTGCGTTCGCGATCATACAGTAATCGTACAGAACATCGAAAGTACAAACCAACAATCACGCAATTTCAAATCGCAGAACGGAAAATAAAAAGACAGAGCAGATTCAACGGCGTGAGAATGCAGCGGAATAAACGATAGACAGCAAATTAAAGCAGAAAACAGTAGATTCCGGATTAAAATACCGATCCTAAAACATTTTAAAAACTACAACAGTTTGTACACTAGCTCACAACTGAAATTCCAAAACCACTAGAAATCGCGGATAAATCAGAAAAATAAACACGTAAAGCGTTAGCCTCGCAGTACGCTCACATTATCCTCTGCGTTCGCGATCATACACTAATCGTACAGAACGTCGAAAGAACAAACCAAAAATCACGAAATTTCAAATCACAGAACGGAAAAAAAAGGCTTACAGAGCAGATTCAACGGCGTGAGAGTGCAGCGGAAGCGGGAGGCCGGAGTTCCGCAGCCGACGCCTACTCCGGAGGTTACTACGATCGCCACGATAAGGCGATTCTGAGAAGAGCTTCGAGATCGCTCTTAGAAGCCTTGAATCGGAAGAAGGTAGCAGTGATAGAATGATCTTCCACAGTCGCGCCGGCAAAGATACGACGATGGCGCCGGCCTCAGCCAGCGGCCTCGCCGGAGCAGCAGACTCCATGGATTCAAGGTCAAGCAGAAAATAACAGAATGCTACCCGATGAGCTTTTATAGCAGGTAACGGCCTCAGTGGAGAAGTCAATTCAAACTTAGTGAACGATGACAGATTTGTCAACGTCATCCGATGTCCGTCTTCGTCATCCCATTCCCGGCATCGTCATCGTCGTCCAATATTTGACATCGGCATCGTCATTGGCATCGGCATCGTCGTTATTGTCCGACATGTGCCAAAGTTAGCGGACGATGACGGGTTGTCAACGTCATCCGATGTTCTTCATCGGCATCGTCATTGGCATCCAATATCTGCCATCGGCATCGTCATTGGCATAGTCGTCGTCATTATTGTCCAACATGCGCCAAAGTTAGTGGACGATGATAGATTGTCAGTGTCATCCGATGGTCTTCGTCATCCGCATTGCCATCCAATATCCGCCATCGGCATTGTCATTGTTATCGCCATTATTGTCCAACAGGTGCCAAATTTAGCAGACGATGACCAATTGTCAACGTCATCCAATGTTCTTCATCGGCATCGTCAAATATCTGCCATCGGCATCGTCATTGGCATCGTCATTGTCATTATTGACCAACATGTGCCAAAGTTAGCGGACGATCACAGATTGTCAATGTAATCTGATGTTATTCTTCATCGGCATTGTCAACATTATCCATTATCCGCCATCGGCATCGCCATTAGCATCCTCATCATCATTATTTGCCAACATGGGCCAAAGTTAGTGGACAATAATGGATTGCCAATCACATCTGATGTTCTTCTTCATGGGCATCATCATCGTCGTCCAATATCCGATATCGGCATCATCATTGGCGTCGTCATCGCCATTATTGTCCAACATGTGCCAAAGTTAGCCGATGATCACAGATTGTCAATGTCATCCGATGTTATTCTTCATCGGCATCTTCAACGTCATCCATTATCCACCATCAGCATCGTCATTGGCATCCTCATCGTCATTATTTACGAACATGGGCCAAAGTTAGAGGACAATAATGAATTGCCAACGTCATCTGATGTGAATCGCTGTCATCATCCAATATACAACATCTGTGTCATCATTGGCATCGTCATTATCATCATCGTCCAATATGTTCCATCCAATTCACATCATCTTCAGCATCATCATCATCGTCATTCAATTGAGGTCATCTTCATCGTCATCGTCATCCAACAAAGATCATATTACTTGTCATCATCATTCAAAATCTCTCATCCGCATTGTCATCCAATTCATGTCATCATCATTCCATTCCCGTCGTCTTTATCATCATCGTCATCCAACTACTGTCATATTCATCATCTTCATCGGCATTATCATTTAATTCCTGTAATATTCATCATCATCATCATCCTTCTACTATCATCTTAATTGTCATCGTCGTCCAACATCTCTCATGTGCATTATCATCCAATTCTCTTTTGTCATTGTCGTCATCATCATTCCAATCTCATTAGCTTCATCGCCATTGTCATCTAATATCTGTCATTGACATCACCATCTAATGAGCATCATTAGTTAACCCAAGACCAATCTACTGTCAAATTATTTCCAAGACATGGAAAAAAGTCAACATCATGTTTATATAGTTTAGGATGAGTTGAGATCTCAAAACCATCTCATATACATACATGTCGCATATGCTCATGGAATGCCTTACATAGTTGACTTCAAATGTAACATCAATGGGGTGTAACATATCTTGACTCCATATTTGGATGGTCAACACCAGAGTTCAAGTGTGACCAAATCCCAAAGTTTTAAACTAATTCAAATTTGTTTGACTAGTCAAAAATGTTGACAAATATATGATTTCTTTTTTGGGCTAACTCTGAGTGATTTAATTAATTATTTTATACTGGAGAATTCATTTTTTTGGGTTAACTCTATGTGATCTTCAAATATATTTTGATCAAGTACTAATCAATATTCCTAATTTTTTATTTCATCATTTTATGAATATTAATTTGATAGATAGAGATGTCTCAAGCATAAATTGATCTCTGCAATTTCAATTTTGGTTTAATCATGCATGAATTAAATGAATATTTTTATTGATAAATATAGTTCAAATTAATGCCTAAGTGTAGTGATAAATATGTGTTTTATGATTTATATCAAGAATATGCACACAAATTATCACTTATTCATGTTGAAAATAAAATTTACACTCCATTTTGTAATTGGTCCTAACGAATAGGGTTAAATGATTGATGAACTAAACCCACTTGATTCCCTTGAACCAAGTGGATTATTTTTCTCATGATTTCCTCCAAGCTTGATTTATGACAGGACTTAAAGCACTATGAAGCCAACTATGGAGCAGGCTCAATCCGAATCCCAAAAGAAGCTTAAGCCCAATCAAAGAAGAAGCCTATTTTTAAGGAGAAATTCAAGTGGGCAGTTGTTTATTTCTTATAAAAGGGAGTATGAAATTGGCTGGCCAGATAGCCAAATCTTGGACCCATATTCTAGATTTCTCACACTGAGAATCCAGGATATTTATTTATACCCCTTTTCACCCACATTGTAGCTATCCCTGAATTTATGTCCCAAAATTTATTTTGGCAGCCTTGAGTGCATCATTTTTTCTTGGATCCATTCTGTTTGAGTGTCAAGATGAGTGAAGTAGGGAATCAGATCATCAGATTTGGAGGAAACTGAAGAAGAACACACAATTGGTCCCAAAATGAGTGACACCAGAGGTTCATGCATTCTCAGAGGTTCATGCCTACCACACTCAATGTTTCTTGTTTGATTATTATTCTAAGTGATAGCCAAGACCCAAGGCTTTCCAATGCTGCAAATAATGATAAACAATTCATCCTAAAACTCAAGTTATTGCATTTTTACTGAACCAAAAAATCGGAGATCCACCACACGTTTTTTGGTGACTCTATGTCAAGTTCGGAGTGCTCCTACGGACAAAAAAATAATGTAAGATATTTTAAGTATTATTTATTTATTTATTAAGATTAAAATATTTAAATAAAGTTTCTCAAAATATCTTTAAAGTTATTATGAACTTTCCATATGCTAATGTTTCTCTCATGTCCTAGCTGAACTGACTCAACTTGTATGATTTTGTGCTTATAGGCATTTAGCTGGGTTAGTCAAGCCATTCACCAACAGTCTTGGTCCCTTAACCAGCTAAGCTGCTCTACAAGAAGAAAGCACTACAACCTGCTAATCTGATAAGCCATATAAATAAAGAAATAAATATTACTAATTTAATAAAATATATTATTTTTTATTAGATAAAACATTTCTCAATAAAAGCAACTCCATACAAATCTACAAAAGCATAAAGACTCAGGGAAAATTTCACAATATATTTTGGATAATGAAACTCATTTAAAAAATAAGAAAAATGCTTCAGAATAAAAAATGCAATATGGATTATTAAACGATTACATTTATTATTCAAATTGGTTATAGGCATAAAATGATGATGCATGATAGAATGCAATCAATGTCCTAAAACTGGTATCATACAAAGAATATAAGTTTAACTTCATTAATTATGATTCAATGATAGATTTCATGGAAATCTGTAGTATGTGTAGTTTCACCATTCCTGATTCCATTTGACATTGACCTAATTTCTTCCCTCTTCTCCGTATATTTTATGAATTCACTTGGGGCGAGGATGTGTCAGAAATTGGATTTCCTTGGGAACTCAATTATCTAGTATGTGTTCAATTGATTTACTTCCTACTTTGTCCCAGGATATCAATTAATTATATATGCATGTTATCAAGCCTAAAATGATTAAATATACTTTAGAATAGTTTTGAATTTTTTATTTTTGAAACCAATTGTTTTGAGCCGAGTATGATTTTCTCATATTTTTAACATTAAATTCACGAATATATGATTTTTTCTAAGTCATAATATATATATTTTGAACCTCTATTTAATTCAATATGAATTTATTAAATTGTTTTGGGGTTAATCCTCGATCATGCCACGTGGCGCAATCTGAATGTTTGTAAGTAATGAATCAAAGCTTTCTGCAATGATTATGACGCTAATCATTATCGAGAGGGCCATTATGGAAACACAAATCGTGATACCATTACGGCCACTAATTGCTAAAAATTTTACTTTTTCTTAATCACAGTGATGATGTGGGGCAGTAAGAAAATATGTCTTTCAACAATAAATGTGACACAAGGATCGATAAAATAGGAATTTTATGTTTAATATTTTATTTTATTATAATTTTTACCTTTTGAGAGGTCAAGGATTATGGCACTGACACGTGGTGACAGACAAACTAAGCCACATATCCACATGGCACTAACATGAATACTTGACGCCCATGTGTTGGCCTTTTAATGGGCGACAAAATTGAAAGCACAGCGGGGTGGAAAGATCTCCACAGGTTCCTTTTCTCATCCCATATAGTGGATTGACCAGTAACCAATGGCGACAACTAAAAAATCCATGGTTTCGCGCTGATGGGTGCCACATCACGTGTGGTTTCATTATAATTACTTATAATATATTGTTAGGCTTGTCTTTATTGTCCTTTTTCTAGAGAGACAAGTGGCACACATGAGCAGTTGATAGAGGATGATGCAAGAGCATTTGATCTAGTGATTGCACTTAATGCCGAGCTAAAGAGAAAATCCTAAAAGCAATGTGACGACGGTGACGAGGACGAGGAGAGAAAAATATTTTGTTTAAATAAAAAACTATGAATTGTCCAATTTCAGTGCCTGAAATCTAATGATCCAAAAGGCTGAATGAGTTCAAATTTTGAGAGCATCTTCTTTTTGTCCTGTACCCATCATTATGGCTGGATTTGTAAATTAAGCCCCGGATCTTTGTTAAAAACATCTTGGAATTCAGTTCCTCCTCGAGGGCCCAATTGAAAGAGAGCGAGGTTTTTCTTGATGGATCTTGATCTCGGCCAAACAGTGGGATATAAGGTTAATATCTTGCTTTACATTAGTGATTCTTCAACACACACCCTCTAGTTAAATCTTCATGATTTCTTCATCTACGATCTAATCTGTCATTATCATTCATCATCATCACACATCATCCACATCGCCACAATCACATCGCTTGCGTTATCTTCCATTTAAATCATAAACCCTATACCACTATCTTCCTCACTTTCCCTTCTTACTCATATCCTACATCCCCCACCTTCCCCTTATGTGTTCACTAATCTTACATCCTCATTTCCACTCAGTCTATATATGTTATCCTACATACTTCTGCTCTCATTAACCATCACATTCTAATTACACAATTAGTAGAATCCTCGCACCTCATGGTCTTCATCGTATCACTATCTCTTATCCTATATGTATTCCTTCTCATTCAATCTGAATCACTATATAGAGGCTGAAGTCTCTAATATATGTTCCCTGAGAAGATGACCCATACCCATCACTTTCTAGAATTATTATAGTGATGTAGTCTATGGATTATTTGAAACTTTTTCTTGAGATTTAAGATAACTTTTTTCTATATTTATTTTACTACTCGCGTGTACACCAACATTGCATTGATTTTTCCCCATTTATGAGTAGGATTAGGGAAGGACGCAGTCTAACCAATGTTCCATGACACCAGACGGAAATAGACTGTCTGTCAACTTTTTCAGAACTGACCAAATGTTTGGTTTGGTTCTGGTTTGCAAGATGAAGCAAACCAAAGACCATTCATATATTTAAAATATACAATGTCATATTTTATCAACTCTCTCCCTCTCGCACACTCCCTCTCCCTCTTTCCCTCTCTCTCACCTTTTCTTCCCCTCTCACTCTATCCCTCTCATACTCTCCGTTCCTGCACTCCTTCACTCTCCCCATCCCATTCTCTCTCCATTCCTGCACTCTCTCAGTCTCTCCCTCTCGCCATCTCTCATGTTCTCACTCCCTCCTCCCGCACTCTCTCCCTCTATCCCTACCTCTCTCTCTCTCTCTCTCTCTCTCTCTCCCTTTCATACTTTCTCCATCTAAAGCTTTCTCAATCTCTCCCTCTCTCCATTTCTCACTCTAATTCTCTCCTTTTCTCCCTCTCTCACTCTCTCCTTGTCAGTTTCGCACAATATCCCAATCTCTCTCCTCTTCATATCTCACTCACAGTATCTCTCCCTCTCTCCTTCTCTGACTTTCTCACTCTCTCATTACCTCCCTATCCCTATCCCTCTCACCCTCTCTCACTCCCCCTTTCTAACTCTCTCACTCTCTCACTCTTTCATTCTCATGATATGCCTCTCAAACCTTTTCTATCTATCTCTCACTCTCTCATTATCAAACACTACTTGACACCAAAGGCAACTTCAGATGAAATCTAGTTAGATGAAGTGCGAGGACCAAGTGGAGTAAATGCGACCCGAGTATGAGAAAGGGAGATCACTTTCAGGGAATACCTATAAATATAAAAGTCATATTTTCTAATTTTGACTTCAAATATTTTCTTAAATTCCATTAAAATTATATTTTTAAGATTGATCTTGACTTTCACATTGAATAGTCAGCCTGACAAGATCAAGACCGGACTAGACCGAGACCAGACCAAGGCTGAGACTAGACTGAACTTCAGGTCTAGGTTTAAGTTTTTGATAAAACCGTACCAAGACTGAAGCGTGTCATTCATATTAGTGGAGAAATGTTGACTACAAGTAAGAAATGGTTGGATATTGTATGACATAGATGAAGCAACCATCCAATATAATATGCTCTTGTGAGGGCCCAACTCTTACATTAAAAGTAATTTAAAACAAAGAAATTAAAAAAATTAAATGCTGAGTCCAAGTAAGAAATGACTGGATATTGTATAACATAAAAGAGCCAACCACCCGATATAATATACTTTTGTATGGGACTAACTCTTAGGCTACAAGTTATTCATATAAAGGAGTCTCAAAACAATGGTGGGTTCATACCCCAAGAGATATTACATTATCATAGCCTATCAATAGGAGTGAAGGGGAGAGACTTGGCCTTGGAAGCCCAAAAAACGACGAAAAACGAGGTAATTAATGCGACTATGGAGAGGATAATTGTGAATGCGGAGCTCGCATCCCAAGAGCCTCTAGATATTGCAAGGGTACTAGATGCAGAAATAAATTCTAAAGGAATCCAATCACAACTTACGGAGTAATGATCGGATTTTTTCCAAGGTTTCCCGTCGGATGGGTACCAGAAGGCGACGGCCACCTTGCTAGATTGGCCAATTGTGAATTGCACATCCTGTATTTCAAAAATAAATGATGGTTAGATAAAGTTATAAACACGGGCAAGAGATCATTCAAATGACAAACAGGCATTTTAAGTGTTTTAAACACATTATTTACATTTTAAGACTTTTTTATTAATTGAAAGGAAAAGGATTTTTAAATATTAGGTATATATGATGCTCGAAACACAATCAGAATTATTGTGAGTAAGAGAATATGAATCACAAAGAAATTGTTTATAAACAAATCTTGCATTATAATAAAAGAATAAGGCTCCTCAGTTTTATTCACATAATTTGTTAACCTCATGGATTTAAAATATAAGTTTATTTTTTTGTAAGGTGAATTTCAAATATTAGATATACATATATTTCGATACACATCTCATATATCTTCCAAGAAGGATGTGGATCCCAAAGAAACATCTTTATTCAATTATTTGATGCACATCTCATTTTAACATTTTCTTATTAATTACAAGACAAAGGGTTCCCAGTTGTCCGAAATTGACATCATGGATTTCAGATATTTGATATTAGTTATTCCATGAGTATGTAAACCAAAATTGGAAGTGAGCAAATGAAATACATGTTCAGATAAACAGAATGCAAAAATTAGTACTTTCCAAATGAGATTAATTAGTACTCCAGTTGACGGCTCGAAGGTAAAAATCAAAGAAGGAACACTGCAGTACCTGTTGGACCCTGTCGCTTGTTCTGATGGGTCTTGAGAATTCAAAATAGTAAGTTCCCTTCTGCCCATTTGGAGAGTATGGGCTGTCTTTCTCAATGAAAGCTGGCATTAAGACGTTTGAAAAGAGACTCGGAATCAGAACCAGTTCGTCAAAAAAAGTAAAAAAATAAATGGAGTATGTGATCCATAGTCACATTTTCAATGTAATTCAAATGCCAGCATTTAAAGGAAAAATGAATCGACCGAACTTTGACACTGGAGAAAATCCAAATTTACTTGGATTTTACTGATTTTAAAATAATAATATTTTTTTCTCGCAATGTTTCATGCAGTACCCAAGATATTTACTTACGAAAGTTGAACTTATGAAGACGGAAGGCAATCTAGTTGAAATCTTAAGATCACATAAATTTAAAAAGAATCAATCAGCACGACCCTGCAGTGATTATTCAAATCTAGGTTACCAACCAATGAATGAGTTTCTTTACTGCTAGATAGGTAAAAGAAACCAAAAATCATGAGCGCTTCGACCGATGCCGTGTCTATCTTAAAACTCTTGCTTAGAATGAAGTGACTGATGTTGAATCATGTCCAAAATCTCTTCAACCTTTCACAGGACTTGTTTCCTCCGACCCAAATCATCATTTATTAATTACGATCCTACATAGAAAAGAGAAGAGTAACAAGAGGGGGCCCGGTTTACCTGAACGTGGTGCTAGAGAACTGTGCCACCAAGCCCCTTGCCAATCATTTCGTGCACTTGAATCATTTCCTTTTTGAATAGAACAGGATTCAATTAGCCAAAACATTGTTTGGATGCACTGAAAACATTATTCTATAAAAAATTAATACTTATTTAGAGTCATAAATAAATAAACGACTACCTAACCACTGTTGGTTCTGGTTCTTCCCCGATGCCTCTCTGCCTGCTTGTTATTTTTCAATTAATTCCATTTTTTTTGAAAGATGATTGAAGATGGTCACCTGACAAAGCGGTAACCACACAAAGGTACACATCAAGAGCCCTAAAGCTCTACTCGTACATGGTCAACCCCTCCCCTATCTGTTTAATTAATTCCTTTTTTTCTAAGGGGGGGAAAGGTTATAATGGAGCCGCATTTTTTCTTTCTTTTATTTTTTTTTAAGTTTTTTAAGTGGGCCGTACAATATATGTGGTCCACTGGGTCAGCTCTTTTAAGTGACTTGAGTGAAGTGCGGCCCAGACCCACTTCAATTGAAACCAGTCTGAATGGGAATGTGAAATATTGGAATCTATTCCTTTTCAGAACCCTAGTTTCTCCTCTGGCGACACCATTCCAAAGCAACAAAGTACTTTCTTTTTTCCAACCACCTTTCCTACGGATCAAACTTCATAAAATGCACAGATTGTTAAAGAGGAATTTTCTGATTATTCTTCGGTGAGAAAATAATACCTGATGGTCCCTTTCCATCAGGGAACAAGCAATGAGGATTCCAGGCATATACATCAATCAGATGACCAAACCTACATAGTGTAAAACAGATGTCAGAATACATGGATAAATAAGCCGCAAGCTGGTGAGTGGGGTTCAGGGTTTGAGTGGGTTGGCCAATCAGACCAATGCTATCAGCTAAATCGACCCGACCAAGAGAGCAGGATGCGGGTTGGGTTATCAATCTGGTCTGCCCCGTTGGGTTAGATTATCAAATTTGATCGGCCATGTATGACTGGATGTGTACATAATAATATATATGTTGATCGGAAGATGTCGTAAGAGGTTCTTTCAGTGTTGTAAATGGGCCACATTGTATAAGTGGCTCAAATCTGTTTGTTTTTTTGGTTCATTTTAAGGGCTTATAATTAGGCCACATGTTTTTTAAGGCATTTATTCCCTCATGGGAATAAGTCGCCTAAGTGGCCCTCGGCCGTGTACCTTATTGGTTGGAATTTAAACTGGCTCCAACATAAAGTGCAAATGCCTCTTGGCTTATTCAAAAATCATATCCATCGCGGAAATCCTCTGTCAGTAATCGAGAGGAGTGTCATGTGTAGAGCACATTTAAATGATGCAACTAAAAACATATAATTAGTTGCATGGTGAGTCCACATGAACCACCCAACCCAGAAGGCAGTTTTGGTTTCGGATAGACTTTGGTTTGATCAACCGGCCAGGCTGACCAACACAACAACCCAATCCTAACCCTGGTCGAGCAGAACCCTAATACCAAGTAATAAAATAATAATTATGTTACCTATCATCACCAGTCGCTCCCAAGTTATCAATCGGGTTGCTGCCATATAACCTCCCAGGGATGGCATTTCCAATAGAAAAATGCATGATGTCAACCTCATGTCCCTCACAACTTATGCTGTTGCAGTCTGCTCCAAACTTTTTACATCCGCCCATCTGAAAATAAGAAAGGAAACTATAAGAGAAAAGTTCAATGGGACACCGTGGAAGATGGTGGCATCATATTAACAAAGCAAGATGCAGGCTGTCTTTATGAGCTCACATTGTGGTAAGTCGCATTTTCTCCGATTTGGAACATCAATGCCACAGAAGGACATTTATAATCATCACTGCATTTAAGAAAATAAATAATATATATCATGGAAATCGATTGTGTGAGTAACAAGTGCTAAATAATGAGAAAGCATCACATATTAAAGAAAATTTTCTCAAATTCTACATAGATACCAGAAAGTGATCTTTGTATCGTGAAGGACTGTAGACAGAAACCATATTTTGCACCTATCTTTATAAATACCACAATTTTTTTAATACGAAATAAAATCTCATCGTTCATATTAACTCTCGCACGAAGGGAAAAAAAAATATAAATTAAGATAGAAATAAAGTCAAACAATAAAGAAATCCTCAAAGACAATAGTCTCTAAACCAACTTACCTTTTGGAGTACGCAAAATCACCTTCGACTTGAAGAAGGAAATATACATTGTTCCCATCATGTAGAGCCTGTTAAAAGACCATGATAAATGTAATGGAAGTGAATACCAGAAACTTCAAAGAAAAATAACATGCATTGCCATAATTATGTGACCATCGCTCACGTTGACATATTTCTCAGTCACGTAAAAAAAATTAATATGAACAAGAGGATAGCCGTTGGCATATTTCATTTCCGGACTTCCCAACATATCAAATAGTTTCTCATAAAATCAAGAGGATAGCCGTATCCACATCCAAAAATAAATTCATCCAGTAACAACAGACAACCCTAAACTAAAGAAAAGCAGAGCCAAAATATGTACTAACAGATTCGTCTGTACTTTATGTCATTAGGCCAAATTTAGACACATTTTTTGGCTCAAATCGTGTCAAATACCATCTTCAAGCAACAGATAGTAAATTAAGAAAAATTACATAGCATACGTTTGCATCTTGAGCAACGGAGATCTGTTTTAGAGGCCTTCAATTAGAATAAAAACAGAAGCTTCTTTCAAAAAAAAAAAACAGAAGCATCTTGAGCAACGTAGATCTGTTTTAGATGAAATTCAAGTTTTCTACGCTGTCGCACGTCCTATGATTGAAGCTTAAAATTCTCAAATCAAAACACTTTTTCTTCTCCATGGTTTTCGGAATCAAGGAACCGACAGAAACTACTGGCGAATGAGGAGTAAAACCACATTTTTGAGATAATTTTTTGCGACAATGCTTCCGTTGACATTTAAAAAAAAATCGAAATAACTAGTCCAACCGCGTAAGTAGTAAACCGCACTATAACAAACATATAATCATAAAAAAATTATCCAAGCACAAAACTTCTCGGCCAAAAGATTTTCAGCAAACACCGCTCAGATCAACGCCTCAAAAGAAACAACCAAATCATCACGCTACCTTTACGGCCATCTTTCCGCCAGAAAACTCCTTATCTAAATCAAAGTCGAGCGCAGGGCGCAAGGAAAATTCAAACGCGTCGGCGTCCGCCCACTCGTCGCCTCGTCCATCGATTGTGACGATTCCGGGACGAAACTCCGCCACCACGCGAGCATCTCCGATCGAGCTGCATCCACTCCCTCCCTCGCCTCCTTCTCCGCCGTGGCCTTCGTGAGCTACCGCGATCTCCTCCACAGACAGCAGCAAGACGAAGAACGCGATCCACTGAAGAACACTTCGCGCCATTGCTGACCGTAGAAAGCTCGAGATCGTAGGGAGAGGACTGGTATTTAAAGGCGCTCTACAATCAAAGGGGACGGTTCGAATACGCAATTACCGTATTAGCCTTTTATTTGTTCGTTGTCAAAAGTCTGTTACGGGGTATTTAGGGGAATTCAGTTTTTTTAAACTTCGCCATGATGACGACATTGACTGGGCCCCACACGGTCGTACGCTGTACGGCAAACATCGTACAGGGACATGTCAGTAAATAAGATGGAATTGAGGGGTTATCGCAAATACAGGGCTAGAGCATCAGAAGTTCAGAACAGGCTGATTCTTTTTCCAGGGTGAGAATATAATTTTAATTATTTTTTTGATGTTGGGTTTGATCAGGGTAAGAGGGCAGGCTCTACGAAGGGATGGAAGACATATGACGCGTCTCTGTTTTTCCAGGGTGAGAATATAATTTTAATTATTTTTCTGGTGTTGGGTTGGATCAGGCTAAGAGGGCAGGCTTGGCGTAGGGAAGGAGGACGGATGACGAATGTTGGTTTTTCCAGGGTGAGAATATTCTTCTGGTGTTGGGTTGGATCAGGCTAAGAGGGCAGGCTCGGCGTAGGGATGGAGGACGGATGACGAATGACGGATATGGACGGACTGGATGGTCATTCGTTCAGTCATCTGTTCATCAGTCCACATTACATCTTGACCGTCACCGTCACCTTTCCATTGTCTGACCTGTCCAGTCATTCGTTCATGATGAAGAATGGACGGTTTGACAGAGATGACTCCGGGTCTCTTTCTATGTCTTCATATCTACATCTCTTAGGCTGTATGTCTCTATCTTTATCTCAATCTCTATCCTTATCTCTCTCTATCTCTACCTATATCTATATTTCTATGTGTATATATATATATATATCTTTGTTTCTCTTTCTCTCTCTATCTATCTCTATCTTTGTCTCTACCTCTACCACTATCACTATCTCTATCTCTATCTTTTACTCTGTCTGTAGCTCTATCTATTTCCCTATATGTTAGTCTGCCTCTAGCGCTATCAATGTCCTTATATGTTTCGCTGTCTCTAGCTCTATCTATCTCTCTATCTAGATCTCTCTCTCTACCTCTATCTCTATCTCTGTCTCTATCTCTATCGCTCTCCCCGACTGTATGGCGGGTGAAACTTTGGGTTGGGCCTGGAATGGTGTTATGCCAAACTCTATTTGGTTGTTGTAAAAAAATGTCTAAAATAATGTTTTGTTAGAAGTGGGAAAAAGAGTAATGTGAAATAAGAAACCTCAGTTAAAGTAACCATATATGATTCAAACTATTATCATGCAAGCATTATATAGTAAAATAATGCACTCAATAGTATTCTCCAGTACCTATTGTGCAACCTTCTGAATAAACACTAACAGTTATTTCATAGTCTCTCTCCCGCTCTCCATGTGCATTTATGTCAAACACCTACTTTGTTGTATCACACCACATGTCACATCTTTTGTCCTCAATTTTTTATAATTAAATAAGATAGTTTGTTGATGATATGATTACTTATGAACTCCATGAATAGAGTTTATACATGTGATATCCACTAAGTTTGACTCACATGATTTTGAGGTTCTGGACTTGGGATGAAGAGTCATTGCGAGTGTGATGCAAGTAACATCTTACTGTTGGAATTGCCATTATTAATTTACTACGTTATCAAAAAATGACTAGTTATGAATAAAGTCAATGTACGTAAATGTAGTCCTATGCCTTTTCTCCGGGAAGTTAACATCTTTAATCTCTTACTACTTTTAGAACTGATTCTTTGACATTAGAAATATCAAAATAATAAAGGAGTGTTATTATTTGACCCGCCCAAGGGATCTAACCTAAGAAGGTGGGGACATATTACTCATAATTTTTTTATTAATAAAAAATTGATATGTATCTACCTAATGGTAGAGTCAAAGAACAGAATGTATGAAGGGATGAGATATGGAATGGCTCATGTCCAACCTAATCAAGTCAACACTAATATTTGATATATGATAAATAATCAAGTCAAGAATGACTGATCAATATCTGATGGTTGACCATGCTCGAAGTGATTCAAGCAATAGTCCTTTTGAATAATTACGTAATAATTCCTCATCCACGTGAGATTCTTGAATTGTTGGTTAACACTCCTTTATTACAATGAAAATTCAAATGCTTCAGTGTCTGCCCACTCGTCGCCATTGAAAATTTTAACCAAGCTGATACATGGACTTAGAGAGTCACACACAAAACACTTCTTGACATTGTTTGATTTATTGTATGTTCGGGAAATTTTATTTGATTATGTCAGAAGAGGAAGTCTTAATGAAATTTTGCAGGGTTTTTTATTTATAATTTCCAACTACATTATAAATAAAGTGGGGTACCCTCATTTTATTCCCATGTGAGTCAGATTGAGTGCCACCCTTTTTCTATTTATCTTCCAAGGTGTCCCTATTGGTGAGAGTATAAGGAAAGGAAATGTGGTTTCTAGTAAGAGAGTTCAAGGAAAAAAAGAGGAGATCGAGCACTCTAAAGGTTACGCCGAGATGTCTAGAGATTTTGGATATTTTGATGCTCTGAACAACTTCAAGATGTTCATTCAAGGAATTAAGAAACATAGATGTCATCCATGAAAAGATCATAGCTTTGGGTTTTTATTTTTTTTTGTTTTTAGATCCATGTTTAATTTGATATTTTGCTATGCAGTTGAGTATTTATCATTTTAATCAAGAAACTGACATATCACAAAATATTTGATTAAACTTCATATACATCATTAAACGCGTGGTGTTCCACGGCCCCTCATGTATTAGGGACTTGACCTATGGATTTTATTAAATTGATCCCAGGTTGACTAGATGTAGTTATCTAATTGGCTAGCCAATAAAAATTTCAATTTTAAAGGAGTCATTAGCTCGACAAATATATGGGATACTAGAGGGCCTCACACATAAGGTTTACTTGATTTTGGAGGATATAGTTTAGAAGGATATTTGGCAAAGATGATTTAAATGTAGACATAAGATCTGAAATGCTGAAGGCCATGTGGATAATCAATGTGTCTTCAAGTTACTTTATTGAAGAACCAAACTGTAGCATATTCAATCCTAAATGAGGTGGTATGATCCTTGAGTCTTTAGTTTTTAGGTTGACTTAGACAAGTTGAGTGAACATTATCCCCAAATTTGTTCATAGCCGAACCCAAAGTTTCCATCATAAATCCGTGGAAGTGAGTTTGTGACTGTTTTTATTCCAAGCAGTGGTCCTTTCCAGCAAGAGATTGGAACTTAGATAAGAGAAAGTATTTAATTTGGTATTTCATATTAAATCGTTTTCCCTCATTGTTTTTCCTACTTGAGTATGCCCTATGGGTATTAAGGGCCCACAACATTTAAGTTTAATTAGTTTTTTTTATTTTGAAAAATGTTCCTATTTTGAAAATTTTCCTCCTTGAGTAGATTTTTACCTATACTTGTGTTGTCTCCTTTGACCACTACTTTTCTCCTCTTCTTCTCTTTATTGCCAATGGTTATTTTGGTGGAAGAGATTCCTATGTTGATTCCATGTACTCTCTCTTACTTCTCTTTATTGTAATATATCAATTTCTCTCTTGCAATCTATTCTCTCATTTTATTTCCAATATCTCTCCTTTTATGTGGTGAACGGTGATGTGAAGCTGAAGAATAGCGACATGAATCCTTCACTGACTGTGTTCTCTTTGATATTACACCTATGTAACACCTACTAGATGTTACCTCAATTTACAAATCTGCATGGCCGTCTTTTTCTATGGCAAGGACAACTTCCTGATATTGCAAACCTTCGTGGAGGTTGATGCTTATTCTATATTTCTGTTGTAGGACAAACTCCCTTTGTGGAGTGCGGAGGGACTGGTGTATGCACTGCTCCACATCATTGTCTTGGAGTCACCCGCTCACCTCACTCACCGCCTCTTGCACACTACGTTCTTCTTCCATTAGTACCATGCTCGTCACCATTCCATTCATATGCCTCAATCTTACACAAAATTTTCATCTCTCTCTCTTCCTCCCTCTATCCATCTCTCTCTCCCTCCCTCTCGCCATATCTTCCCCCCTCTCCTTTCATCTACTATCTCTTCTTCTCTATCTCCCTCCCTCCATTTATCTATCTCTTCTTCTCTCTCTCCCTCTCTCTATCTGTATACCTATCTATTAAAAATATATCTCAATCTCTTTATCAATCTTCATGTTTATATCTCCTAATATATCTAGCAATTCACATATCAACATTACCATATTTCTTTGGCTATAAACCTATCTATTGATGAAAATATATGTGGTCGGAAATCCAATCACACACTTCATATGACATTTCATGTACATTAATAGAACATATTCATTATAGTGCGTATGTGATGTTTATGATGAAGTCCATGAATACATGATCGAACTAAGTGAATTATGATGATATCATAATATGAAGATCACTAGTGTTTAAGCTTGTGTTCTATATATTCCTATTCAAAGGATACTCAATAAGGACATCAAACTATTCGATAGAATAACACTATATAGCCTCACTCATATGTTGAGTATGGCCGGTCCTATTGCCTTTAGTGTGGAGGCACTAAGGATAGATAGTGGGTTTTCTATGGTGGAAAGAGTTCACATAATTGATCTATATGAATTCCTAAATGGTGTTATACTACATTTTCAATCATATCGATTCATATTATAGTTGTGTAAGTGATCCTCAGACCTGAGACACCAAAGACATCTCGTGCACAGACAATTGCACTTTGACTAGGCCCTATAAGTCCCTAATCATGAGGTTCTAAGGAGTCTTAGTTTGGGTGCATTAAGAAGTTCATGAAGATGATTGAGTGGTCAAGATGGGATTTTTTTCCCTCAGTATAATAGGATACAGTTCAAGGGCGATGATGCGATGAAGTCCTTGGCCAAGGTAGTGAAATATTGCAAAAGAGTTCTCCCATGATTCATGAATGCATCATTACTAACTCGAATGATCAATTAGGGTTTGATAGTTGACCATACGCCAAATCATCCTAGGAGTGTCTAAGTGGATAAAGAACTATGTGTACACAGTAACCAATGGAAAACAAGATCTATGAGTGAGTCTATACACAGTCTTTCGTATCTTCTAGAACACGAAGTATAGCCCCCCCCCCCCCCCCCCGCACACCATTATTGGGGCAGAGATAATGGGCACTTTTGTTAGTTAGTTTTAACAAAAAAAGTACCTTAAATAAATGACTCATGTTAGTGATTGGTTGAGAGGTTTGGATTGTGTGTCAAGATTACCACTTAAATGTAGCAAGTTACTTTGTCATTAGAGGGCATTCCCGTGGGGGCACATGTGCCCAACTACAGCTTTGTAGCAAGGCGACATCGGATGATGGGTGGTTTGGACTTCTCTCCATGCATTGCCTTTAGGGGTTTTGGGAAAATAGAAATTCACCCACTTGAGGCATTTTTTAGCACTTGAACTATCCATAGAAAGAAATATAAATATAAAAAAAACTCATATCTATCATCAATGATATAAATTAAATTTTAATTGTATAATATAATATAATACTATGTGTATGTCAAAAAGAATATGCTGAAATCAATGAAACCATAGTCAATATCCCACATTACTAAGTAACACAAAATTATAAAAGATTCTAGAAAATTTGGTTTTTGTAGAAAATTGGAATGCAACAAGTATACCAAATTTAAGGCAACAAGTTAAAAGTCAATGTTTTCTAGTGAAAAATACATGCTGTATAGAGGGGTTATTCATGCTTGTTATGTTGGAGGAGTTGTCCACTTCCTCCAAGGCTGGACTCATCATGAATTCAACACAGTTCTCATTGACCAGATCAATGTGGTTTGGGCCACAACCCTAGAACATGGTTTTGCTTAGTCTAACCCCAAGTCAACAAGAAAGATACATGCAGACCAAAACAGTGCAGAAATGTCTTACAAAACTATTTCACACATGCTTTGTGATTTTAATGAAATGCAGAATTACTAGGAACCTCTAAAGTATTTCTTAAAATATTTTGAGTCTCTTATTATTAAAAATTCTTATTTCATGATTTGGGTTTTGAAGGTTCATTTATATATCTTCTTTCTTTAAAGTTATAGGGGAAAATAAGATAACCAATAAAATCCAACCAGGTTATTAAACTGGTTGGATTTTACCAACAATAGTGACTGAACATAATAGCAGGTGATAAAAATGATGGGCCGACAAAGTGATCTACTAAATGTATGGAAAAGAAAATTGAGACTATAAATATCATTACTGCTCTTCACATCAGATTATTCATTGTATGTGGAAATTGGGAATGGAATATTGATTAGGTGTTATCATTGTGTGGGAAAACAATATTTTTATAGAAGATTGTAATATCAGGGTTTAACTTAAAAAACTTAAAATTATCATGGATTTGAGTTTTGGGAAGTCAATATCATACCAACTCACACATATGACTGAAAGAAATCCCAGGCGCGAAGGACCCAATTCGAAGTCCCCCATCCATAATTTAGTTATTTATGCCCCTCATCAAGTCAGTATGCAAGAATTTGGATGTAGCAAACTTACCTGTTATCCCCCTTGACGCAGGATGTCCAAGATAAGCAACATTGAAGATGACAGAAAGCAACACAAGCTTTGATAAATAAAGCTACAAAATCCACGACTGATTTGAACCATTAAATTCTTCTAAAATAATTATGGTGCAGCTTGTGTTTCCTTGGTGAAGGGCATGATTTTTGTCTTATAGGTAATTTGATAAAACAAACCTCCAATTCCAAAAAATAGGTACATAAGTAATCAACCTATTCCACTAAATCCAGTGGCAGTGGAAAAACATAAGAGAAAGCACTAGAAAAAAAATGTGATGCACCAAACAGTGAAAATGGAACCTTTGCCACTAGTGTAGTGCATTAGGGTGATGCAGAAAGTTATGGGTTTCAGATAATGGGGGAAAAAATAATGTTTTAGATGCTCTGGATGTTGTAGGTTTTAACAGTGGTATGATTTGCATCAGTGGAGAGTGTGGGCATGAATGATGATGGTGGTGACCCATGAAAACTCATGATTGACAATAGTGTGAGCAAGGTATGCAAACAGGAACATGTGAGGGTAATGCACAAGCAGCAGAAAATTATTGAGGACTAGTGGTGGTGTGTGATCTGTGGTGGACAAGTGGAAAGATGATGTGATGTACTGTGAACATCAATGTATGGGCAGGGGCACATAGGAAATGAAAGAAGGGCAATGGTGCATAAGCAATTTGTTCCCTTTAAGATGTACTGGCAGAAGTGGTAGAGAGGAAACTACAAAGCATGTTTTAACAATAAAAACTAAATTCCAAATATCATCAAATAGTCCATTACAGCGTTGGCATATTTATATGGCCTTGGAGGGGAAAGAAATATTATAAATTTGAAAGTTTTAAATAAAATTCACAAATAATCGTACTCTCTCCCTCTATATGTTTTCTTCTCACCTTTTTAACATGAATCTCTCCCTCTCCCAACTACCACTATTCCCTCATTCTCTCCCTCTACCCAGCTTTCTCTCAGCCCACCTCACTCTCTTCTTCTCCTAGTTCTCTTCCTCTCTCTTTCCCTCTAAAAACCTCCCTCTTCCCATTCTCTTGATGTATTACTCTCTCACTTTCTCCCTCCACCACCTATATCTCTTACCCTATCATTCTCAGCCTTTACAATTGCTCATTCTTTTACAACTTTCTAATTTAGAATAGTTTATTTTTAATTCGTTAAATAGGTTATCATTTTGGTCAATTTATATCCTGTCTTCTACATTTCAAGTATCACTCTCATTTTTTTCTTCTACATTTAAATTTTCCTTTTTTATTTTTTTTTCTACATTTTTTTTAAATCTTTGACTTCAAGTCCTTTCATTTCGCTTGAAATTCAAAGATTTTCTCTTGTAATGGAATCAAGTGTGGACAATGTACCTCCCCATCATGATAAATATGAACAAAAGCAACAAATAATGGAGGTTGTGGATGATCATAATACTACCAATGAAAGTCATTGTCAAACATTAGGAAGACACCAAGAGAAAATCTTTGAGTACTTCCGTAATCGGCAACTCAAAGTATGCTTGTGAAGTATATCATGGCATAAACGATGTAAACCAAGTGTACTTCCAATGAAGTAAAAATGGGAGCGCTAATGTATTTTTAAAACCTATAGAGGGAGTTCACCATAAGCTACAATATGAACCCAAAGGTGTAATGACTTGTCATGGTCTGTTTCAGGCACATTTTTCAACTTATCATAACTGAAAATATGTTACATGTGTAACACCAGAGGACAAGAAGTGAGAGATTCTAATGTCTCATCAATAATAATTGACTACCATCTTTATTTATTGACTTAAGAGGAATTTTGATGGGAATGGTGATTCATAGTTCAAGCTGTTGTAAAGATGCATGGTACGTGGGAATTTAAAGATACAAGTAGGACAGTGTGTTTATATTTTGTTAAATAAAGCACTTACCAACAAGTTCCAAGGAAGTGTACTTCTCCCCCACAATGGTTTCTTGGACAACACCGA